>NC_090251.1:29817788-29827788 GCF_037325665.1 Littorina saxatilis
ATGCTCAATGTTTGTCTGCACAGACTTATCTGAAGACCTTTGATACACTGTGTTGACTCCTGCTTCCTTCATACTGGGCCTTGCAACACTTGTCTGGGTTGAGATGTTTGCAGTAGAGCAGTCTTCCATATCAAGCTCACATACACTTGTTGAGACTGCTACTCTGGCTGGTAAATCAGCTGTAGTCAGTGGGCCAAAGTAGTCGTGAAGTAGGACAGAGGACACAGCAGGCGAAGTATGGGCGATGAAATGGGGACCAGGGCTGGTTGGAGACATGTTGTCCTCCTGAAAATAGAGGAATTCAATTTTTTCTTATTTCTTAAATCGGGCAAATGGCTTTAGAAAGAAATGCAAGATGATAGGTCTTTGTATCTGTGACTGAACATAACCTACTACTATATATTATTACCGTAAACTACCAGAATTTGACCTAAAGTAGGGCGTGGGCGTTTACTCGATACTGGGCGTATACAAGGTACTTTACGGTACTACAATTTTTTATGCACAAGACTTATCTTTTAAGCGTACCAAGAAATACTGTAAATCTATTAAACTTTCAACTGACAGTGTGAAGTAAGCTTAAACTTAAAGGAAACAAAGGATTTGTTTCTTAAACTTCATTCAACACTTAGCCATTCTACTTTCTAGTGACTCAAGACAACACTCCCTACTCATGCCCAACCCCCTTCAATTTTGAAACTCCCAAATATGTACTGGAGCAAAGACCCTTAACTAGTTCTGAAATCCACAGGAAGAGAAAATACCCCCACCTCCTCCTCCCCCCACAACGACAACACACATATTGAGGTCTACCGAATGACGTCTCACGAGGTGCGTGGTCGTCCTCGGCGGTCAAGAAAGCCGCCGCGATCATTGCGCAGACGACACTTCAAGACCGCCAATATTTTTTTGTGCGCATCGGCCGGAAACGAAGCAATTGGGAAACCTGGATATAAAACAAAACTATATTACAAGCCTGCTTACCTCTACAGCCAGATCATCAGTCACGACAACATTCTCCACGTCATCAGCCTGTTGCGCACTGCTGCAAGGTTTTTCCTGGAGAAAAGAATTTTTTTGGTAAAATATAACAGAAGAAAATACATGTAAATCCTAACAATTACATCTCTCTAACACTTGCAATACAAAGGAAGATAACTAAGCTTAAAGTTAGTTATTCACTTATTGTCTATCCTCTTCTTTTTTAATATCCAACTTTCAAGTATGTTGGACACATTTTCATAATCAATGCCTACATGTTATCAAAAAGCCCCACCCCTATTCTAAGAAATAATGTACACAAAGTTTTAGATAGCTTCAAACTTACCCGTTTTCTACTGCGTCGGTTGATAGATGTTGAACTTGATCCAGGCGTCAGAAAAGTATCCTGGTCAGCACCACAAACCTTTAAAAAACAAAAACAAAACAAAAACATATAAATATTCAATATCAAACATTGACAATTGTAAACATTTTGACAGAATGAACCACACACACACTACTTTGGGAGATTGCATGCCTACTCCACAAACACTGATACTACTTCCAGCAAAAAGCGGCAAAGGTTGACCACAAGAATTATTTCACAAACACCGAAGAGAGTATCATTAACTTTTGAGCCATTCCAATTTAATTTTTGTTTCACCCCCACCATCCCAAAATTAGAAGTTTGCAACTTCATATTTTCATAACATGCTACCCATCCTAAATCAGCAAATGAGGGACAGTGAGCATGCAAGAGAATGCCGCAATGCGGGACAGAAACGGAAAAAAATATCCTCATAACTTACCACAGAGGTCTTGATTTCCCTTGAAAGAAACAGTGAGGGTATTGTTGCCAACTTTGTAAGCCCACTGCGTCCCACAAAGTGATCTGAACAAAGCCGGTGGTTTGGATTTGGGACGAAATCCTTTCGTACAAGGGAAACTCGCTTTCTCCACACACTCGCTATCTTCGGATCAGCCGGAAAACGATGCAACAAGATTTTTCGGCCATCAACAACTTTTCCTCTGTAATTCGAGCACACGCAGCAGTACTGTGCACCCCGTGATTCTCGTAATTTCGGGGTTGTATCCATTTTCTTGTACAATGAGACCGATCGCAAAGGTTGTGGCTGCTTCAAAGCGTTGGAAAAGTGTGCACCGGAACTCACCAGTCACACCGAATGCGACTCCCTTGTTTTTGCGCGCTAGAGAGTACCAAGGGCATTCACTCGTGCAAACTCTCTGCGATGCCCTGGCCAATTGCTACGATGAAAACACAATAGCGTTTATATTGCTATTCTGACATTAAATTCTGTGTTAAAATCATGTTTTTGTCAGCAACAAGTACCAGAATGGTCCATGTCGTTGATTGCAGACGACGGTTCCCTTTCCGCATGAAGCCACGGAAATAACCGAACATTGAAAAACCCACGGACATGTATTACGGAGAAAACTCGAGATAACCGGATGTTTAGCATTACGTCAATATGCTAGGAATCATATGACGTCATGACGTATCATGCTTGCCTACGTATATTGTATGTTCCAAAGTCTGACTTCTGTTGGGAATTCGCGTGGTGAAGACTGCGGTAAATCTGTAGATGGTATAAAGAGAACAAGGATTGTCTCAGAAGAAACGACTAAATGTTTCAGACCGGTAACTTCATTTCAACATTGCACTATACAATGGACGTTCTATGTGACAGGAGAGTTTGCTGATTTTGTGTTAAACATTGGAGAGATCGTCTGCTAGAATCAGAGATACTCAGATAGGTCGCTTCAGATTGCAGCTTCTGGAAATGTGCAAGGTTTGTTGCCTGTTAAAGAACTGGATTTTACACGTAATGTATGTCATGTACAGTAAGCAACAACAAAAACACACACAAAGCAAATGGCATCGTCTGTCGACTAGTCACAGAAACAAACCTGGCGAGGTATGCGTGTACTTTATACACGTGGAAGAAACCGGAACCATGCGTCTTTGTTATTGACAATATGCTTTTGGATATTGAGTAAAATGGCCGACTTCCGTGGCATTATGCTTTGATGATCGGAAGAGACCATCCAATCACAGCCCCCGAATTCCCCCACGTGTTCATCAGAATAGCTATAGTTTTCATCCACGAGGGAGGCACTGGATGTATTGCAAAAATATATTCCCAAAATCTTTATTTGTTTAACCCATCTTAATCCGTATCCTCCCTCGTTGCTATTCCGTTTTGATCCAATCCACATTGCTTCTGATTTTACTCTATTTATCTTCAAACCGGATATAATTGTAAACTCGTCTAATATCCCCAAAACAACTTTAATGTCATCTTTATCACGCAAAAACATGGTAACATCATCGGCATACAGAAGTGCCTTCAAAATCTTTTTAAACATATGCATTTCTTCTGAATCGTCAGTTTCAATTTCCAAACCTTTTACTTCAGAACCTTTTCGAAATCGGGTTGCAAGCAGCTCAATTCCAATAACAAAAGCTAGTGGTGAGAAAGGACCACCTTGTCGCACCCCACAGCTGACTTCAAAATCACTTGAGAGCCAACCGTTGTATCCAATGCAGCTCCTTGTGCTACTGAACAATACTTCTACCCAACGTAACAAATCTGTTCCAAATCCGTATCTCTTAAAGGCATATAACATAAACTCTTTCGATATGCTGTCAAATGCTTTTTTGAAATCCAAAGCAAGTACCAAACCAGGTTTTTCTTGTAATCTAAAATGTTCAATAACATCATCTGTTGTTCTCAGCGTATGAGAGACGTTTCTACCTTTAATAAAACCAACTTGATCTTCGTGTACTATGTTTTGAATAACTGGGCATAACCTATTTGCTAAACATTTAGCTAAAATCTTATAGTCTGTGTTTGTCAAAGAAATTGGTCTCCAGTTTGATAAACTGTGTTTTGATAAGTCTTTCCCTTTGTGGATCAGGGTAATAACCGCCGATACTTGGGTGTAGGACAGACTTCCATTCTCAAATGATTTGTTAAATGAATCAACAATAACAATTCTTAACTTTGACCAAAAAAACGTAATACATTCTGTGGTAAGGCCGTCCATGCCTGGTGAGGAACCATTTTTCATCAATTTAAGTGCCAATGATGCCTCTTCAACGGTTACATTTCCTTCACACTCTGCCTTCTCCTCAGTTGTCTGGGTTGCGGCAAGGTTTTCCCTGGTCCACAATCTGCTATATTGTCGTTTCTGTTGTCTTCCCTGTCTCCTCTTCCCTCGCACTGTTCCCTTGGGGATGGAGTTGGTGAGCCCACCTGTTCTTGTTATGTCAACTTCTTCTTCTTGACAGTGGTCAGCAGGTCTTTGTCGTGATTTACATGCTGAGTGACGGTTCCGCGAACTTCCTAGTTGGTGATGTGCTCTGTGTAGGGGATGCGGTGGCAATGCGGTCTGTACTGTTTTTAGTGTCCAGCTCAGTAGTGTCTCCTCGATAATAGTTCCGTCAACATGTGCATGTCCCACTATAGTCGAACCTCTCTATAACGACTTCCCATGGGACTACTCCAAAATAGGTCTGTCAGCAGATTGATGTCCTAACTAATATGCTGATTTCAGGTGGTAACGCGCTGTGGTTTGTCTTGTTCTCAGTTTTGAGCTCAGTAGCTCCTCTTCAGTAAGAGAGAAATTTCAGTTTTACGACCTTACGGCAAAGCCATTATTATTATTATTATTGTGATCATTAGGGGCATGTTCTCGGGTGTTACCCCGACTTCAGATGAAATACCCAGTTGTAAGCGTGTTTAGGTGAAACCAGCCACCTGCACTTTATGGCAAAATGACCGACGCCTTTTTCGTTCCACTGTGGTGACACGGGGGTGGGACATGGATACCGTCTCTGAGTCTGCACATAAAGTTGACGCGTGTCCATCTCGGCTTTGATTCGAACCCGCCTGAGCTACCCAATCATCAGTTAAAGGTCAGTAGATAGATGTTTCAGCTAACGCGGTGATTTCAGGTGGTGGCACTGCGAGAACACCGACTGGACCTGGACGAGGTGGTGACGGAGGTGAAGCGTCTCCGGGACGGCGTCCTCAAGGAGCTGGACAACTGCGTCAAGAAGCGCCAATCCACTGAGGTCACGTACACCAAGGCGCTTCAAGAATTCACAGCCTTCCAGGTAATGGATCATTATTATCGTGAGAGAGAAGAAAAAAAGCCGGGAAATGTGTAATAAAAAGATATCATTATTTTGCAGCGCGAACTTACCTTCCGCACATATTTTGTAACAGTTTATCTTGGGTGTAAACAGTTTTATTTTCAAAAATCCAAAACCAAACTGCTTACGTTCCAAAATTCAGGATAAAAAAACAGAAAATGAAGTTATCGGAACCTTTAATTTTTGACAACGACAAATAAGTAGGAGACACATGAAAAAAATAGAAGACTCAGCTGAATGTTGACTCGCAATAAAACATGCGCATGTTTACAATGTGTCTTTTAACTGTTGTTTATAAGTTCAAAGGGTCTGAACCAAAAACGAACAAGAGTTCATATTCCATATCTGTCGAGGTAGTGTCGCTGGTTAAACACATAAAATACCCCAAAAATGGACCTCAAACAGCGAAAAACGTTCGGGAATCTTTCACGACTTTCTTTGTCTATTGGTAGGTTGGAAATATGTTCATGTTTTTGTGTTTCTTTCATTACTTTTTGTATCCCATTGCTTGGAAACTCGGGTCGCTTCCTCCCAGTGGAAAGCTAGCAGCAACAAGAGTCGCGCTACCCAGGCGTGTGCGCGTTTGTATGTAATCAGCAACTTGAACTTCTGGCAGAATGACCACAGTCGTTCGTGCCACAGCGATGACACGATGGCGGAGAATGAATTCTGTCTCTTAGTCTGCGCATAAAATTGACCCGCGTCTGTCATGCCTGGATTCGAACCCGTGACCTGACAATCACAAGCCCAGTGCTCTAACAGCGGAGCTACTAGGCCACAAATCGTCACGCTCAGAAAATAAAAGCCCATGTCATTTTTTACTGTTTTGAGAAAAATGCACAAAACTGTTTTGATTTCTCAACAATTTGCCCATCTCATTTTCGTTATAAGTTGCAAATTGCCTATCTCGAGCTGTTACAGCGGGATAAACGTGAGATAAAGACCTGACAGCAACTTTTTCAATCAGCACAACTGCAAAACAACCCCAAAAAAGCTTTTGCATACCTTCGCAGTTGAGTCATTCTCCAAAACTGGTTAACAAAAGTGGGAATAAGGCCCAAAAATAAAACTTGACTAATTTGAGTTGAATTATTGATTCAAAGGTTCTTTGTTATCAGAATGACAGTTTGCAAGAAACGAAAAAGCAAGAAATACGTTTCCTTACAAAATACAGGTATCTGATAGGGGGTATACCCGTCTCATTACGTGCACATCATCGTGACACAAATTTGTTAATGATGCAGTCATATTGAATGATCATATGTTGTACTAATTATAGCTTGACAAGCATGTATAAGGAGTTGTTTAAAAAGAAATAAATAAAAAAAATATAAAGAAATAATAATTTTTTTATAATTTTTTTTATAATTATTTTTTTTTTTTATTTAAATTTTTTTTTTAATATACCTTGGCACGTACATACAATATACATGTACACACATTTATATTGGTGACAGAAAAGGTTTGTGGACAGAAAAAAGGGAATAAGAAAGAGAGAGAGAGAGAGACAGACAGACAGACAGAGACAGAGAGACAGAGAGAGAGAGACAGAGAGAGAGAGAGAGAGAGAGAGAGAGAGAGAAGGAGAGATCCTGCGTAAATGTGAAAACGTTGTAACAACCTTGAATTTGACGAGGTGTTGAATACGTATTTGACAATCACACATATAATTAAAAAAAAAAACACCAAAAAATGTATAATTATATCAATTTTATTGTGATCAACAATATTCAGGTCATGCAAAAACAAACACCATACTTTGAAAAATCCGAAAGAACAACTGACAACAAAATGTGCCGGATATACAACAATAAAGCTTAAGGGGTTACTTGTGTGTTCAAATCGCTCGTCAGAAACATTACACATTTTGTGCACAGGTTCCTCTAAGCAATATGGACACATCTGTGCAAAGAAAAAAGGGGGTCGACGTATTAACTTTTTTTTTAGAATTTTTTTACTGGGGGTTGTCAAGTACGATTTTGCGAAAAACACTGCGATTTTTAACATGATCCCAACTGACATATTTAGCTCTACAAATAATAAATGAGACATTAGTTTGTGTATATAAATGAATGGAGAGTATAACTTTATCATAAAACGGTACTTATCAACGTGCATTTTCAGAAAATGATCGAGGTTTATCGAGGGCGTACACATCAAATTATCACTCCTTTAGTAGTAAAAACGTATTTAAAAAAAATTCGCGTGTGAGAAACATTACACATTTTGTGCACAGGTTCCTCTAAGCAATATGGACACATCTGTGCAAAGAAAAAAGGGGGTCGACGTATTAATTTGTTTTTTATAATTTTTTTACCGGGGGTTGTCAAGTACGATTTTGCGAAAAACACTGCGATTCTTAAGGGGTTATTTGTGTGTTCAAATCGCGTGAAAGAAACATTACACATTTTGTGCACAGGTTCCTCTAAGCAATATGGACACATCTGTGCAAAGGAAAAAAGAGGTTGACGTATTAACTTTTTTTTAGAATTTTTTTACTGGGGGTTGTCAAGTACGATTTTGCGAAAAACACTGCGATTCTTAACATGATCCCAACTGACATATTTAGCTCTACAAATAATAAATGAAACATTAGTTTGTGTAGATAAATGAATGGAGAGTATAACTTTATCATAAAACGGTACTTATCAACGTGCATTTTCAGAAAATGATCGAGGTTTCTCGAGGGCGTACACATAAAAATATCACTCCTTTAGTAGTAAAAACGTATTTAAAAAAAATTCGCTCGTCAGAACATAACTAAACTTGAACACAGCTAAGTTCACTGTATACAGATACAATACCTGTAAACAAACACACACACACACACACACACACACACACACACACACACACACACACACACACACACACACACACAAGCAAACCAACCCCTCATAGCGATAAGAATAAGTACACAGTCAATAACTATATACGGCTGGGGGCGGGTTGCTTGCGAGGGCTGTATTTTGTACATTGATTATTTGATACATGTATAATTATTAAATGCGTCTCCAGGAATATGTTTAGTTTAAATCTTGTGTCGATACTATTTAATTCTGCCTCGCTATTAGCCATTGAGTAAAACTGTTTTATCACCATTGCTTTATTGTTGTTAATTCGTCTCCAGAAATATGTTTTGTTTTAATCTTGTGTCGATACTATTTAACTCTGCCTCGTTATTAGCCATTGAGTATAACTGTTTTATCACCATTGTTTTATTGTTGTTCTTTGGCCATTTACGTTGAATGACTTGTTATACATTGACATTGATAGTTTTATTCTTCTTCTTCTTCGTCGTTCGCTAGATAGTTTTATTATAAGAACCTTTTTTTTTAATTCCTATTAACTCGATGTTCTTTAACTATGTTTGTAAATTGTTAGAGGATCTTTTAGTAGAAGTGTTTAACTGTCGAAGCTGCTTTTACCTAAGAGACCGACTGTATATTGTGCTGTTGTACTTGTCAGACTTGATTGTACCAAGTCCTTCACATGTTGTAATGCGCTTAGAGCCAAATATTTTTGTTTTTTGTAAGGGATAGGCGCAATATAAATACACTTTATTATTATTATTATATTATTATTATTATTATTATTATTGTCTGCTTCACAATTATTCCCGTACCAACCCCACCCCCATATCTTGACTGACAAAAATGATAAAAAAAGAAATAATTTGGGAGTGCTGTTGGTCAGTTGGTAGAGCGCTGGACTTGTGATACATGAGTTTGAATCAGGGTGAAGGGTTGGGGGTCGGAACATTTGTGTGCAAAGTTTCATGAAGATCTATCCAGTAAATTTCTATGAATCGCACACCACACACACACACACAGAGACACACACACACACACACACACACACACACACACACACACACACACATATATATATATATATATATATATATATATATACACCAGGGTAGATCAGTTAGTTTGTAAGGGGGGTGTTTTTAGAATTCAAGAGTGTAAATCGAGGTCGCAGAGCGCCCGAGACTGATCAAGGGGCATACGCCCACCCCCCCCCCCCCCCCCCCCACCTCAACACAAGAAAGAACAAAAAGTCGCACGTGAAATCCATTACACATTTTGAGCACATGTTTCTCTAAGCTATATGTCCACAACTGCAGACAGACAAAAAACTTTGTTTTCTTATTCATTTTTTTTTATAAGAGTTTTGTCAGTTTTGGGGGGTACCGGGTGGACACATATGACCTTACAGAAAACACTGTAATTCGTAACGTCATCCTAACTGACATTTTTATCTTTAGAAAAGATAAATAAAACATTACTTTGTGTAGATAAAAGAATGGAGAGTATCACTTTATTATAATACGGTACTTATCAATGTGCATGCCGAAAATTATCCAGGATTGGCGAGAGCGTACACATACAATTATCACTCAAAAACGTTGTAACACAAAATTGGCTCGACAGATCATAAACAAATTTGAACACAGCTAACTTCACTATATACCGTTGCAATACCTAAGAAAACCATAAGGTGTTTTCTTATTGCTTACTCCACAATTATACCCGCACCACCCCCACCCCCATATCTTGACTGACAAAAATTGATAAAAACATTCATTTGGGAGCCCAGTAGGTCAGGCGGTAGGGAGAAGTGTGGGTACTGTGTGCAGAGTTTCATAAAAATCTGTATAGTAGTTTTCTCTGAATCGCAATACAAACACATACACCCAAACACTTGGTGCCTTTAGTGCACCGATACCCCCTGCCGACCCCCCCCCCCCCCTTCCCTCCCCCAGATCCAATACCACCCCCCCCCCCCCTCCACCACCCGCCCACCCCAGTAATCACAAACACACACACACACACA
>NC_090251.1:29832788-29900288 GCF_037325665.1 Littorina saxatilis
TCCGATAGGAACTACACCCCCGTCAAAGGGAAATAACCTTCTCAGTTGGTGGCAGTGAGAATGGTTATTTCCCTTTGACCAACGGGGGTGTCCGTCTATACCAGGCCTTGTATAATTTTAATCCACCATGTACCAATAACTCCCTAACCGTGTGTTTGACTGGTCCCAATTTTTGTAAGGACCGTCTCAGGAATGTATAGAACCTGTTCACCAAGTTTGGTGACGATCGGTCCGTTCATTCTTGAGATCTACTTGCGAACACAAACACATCGAGTGAAACCTATACACACCCCTATACCGGGGGTGTAAAAATCCTATTAGCTGTATGTCAGCGGCACAATGCAACCAGAACCAGCGTTTATGTGGAGTGATCGGGTGCTGGTCACTACCGCGAGCGTCACTACCGCGAGTACCACTACCGCGTCTCACACTAAAGTTGTGTTTCCGTACCCGCGACAGAGTTTTTCCAGCGGTGCGACGAAAATCAAGCACAAAGAAAATGACCAGGAGTGTTACGCGGCGCGACAAGCGGCAAGCGACGCGATTTTTTTGAAAGGGTCCTGGAGCGATTTTTTCGCGTTGTCGCGCGGCAACGCGGGAGTTTACAGATTTTACCGCATGTTTAAAACGCAAGTATGGAAACACGTCACGCGTTTGCGCGCGTTTTCTTTTGTCGCTGCCGCTGTCGCGGGTACGGAAACAGAACTTACCGCGAGTACGACACTACCGCGAGTACGACACTACCGCGAGTATAACACTACCGCGTGTCACACTACCGCGAGTATAACATTACCGCGTGTCATTTTATGACTTCCATGGCTGAAGGCAAAGGTTGAAATGTTTCCTTGAAATATAAAACAAAAAGGCCTGGTCTGTTCTCTGAACACTAATTCAATGTTTGTCATGCTAACCAAGAACTCAAAACGATCAGAACACACTATCAGAATACATATAGAATGGGTTGCTTCCAATCAAAGCCGTCAGAACACAAACTCACAAGAAGTAAGTTTGCATGCGTTCTCTCTACGGTTATGGTACTCGCGGTTGTGGTACGCGCGGTAGTGTGACACGCGGCAGTGTTATACTCGCGGTAGTGTCGTACTCGCGGTAGTGTGACACGCGGTAGTGTTACACGCGGTAGTGTCGTACTCGCCGTAGTGTGACACGCGGTAGTGACGCTTGCGGTAGTGTCGCATAACCGGAGTGATCTGGAAAGGTGTCAATCTCTCTCTCTCTCTCTCTCTCTCTCTCTCTCTCTCTCTCTCACTCTCTCTCTCTCTCTCTCACACACATACACACACACACACACACACACACACACACACACACACACACACACACTGATGTCATCTGACTTACTTGGTATCACAAAAGGTGCTGCCTTGCCGGTTTTTGCTGAAAAATAACTCCGAGACAATTAGATTGAATGAATACAATGATACAAGTAACCGGCAAGTCATAAATCCAAGAAGGTGTGGGGACCGACACAAAATAGGCTGGTTGTGGGGTCCGTCACAGAGAAATTAGGTCGAAAGTGGGGTCCGACACAGAAAGTGGGGACCGACACAATGAATTATGGGAACCGTCACGCCTACGTCACAAAAGTGTGGGGGGACCGAACACAGCCAATTTCACTGACTACTTTTGTTGTTTTTATTATTACGGCTGTTTGGATGGCCCTACAATCTTGAAACTTGGGCTGTCTGCTACAGACATGTTGAACTTTTTGCTGGACCAACGACAGTTCCAAGCAGGCATTTTTTGGTAGGATATTTCTTGCCGATGCTACGAATTATGCAGTTTTGCAGTAAAGTGGAAGGCATTCTACCTAATAACGGCTAAAATATCAAAAACCTTCAATCCAACAGCACCTAGGCATGTAGTGTAAACACTCACAGATCTAACAAGACCATTCTCAGAGAGCAACATTGCGTAATACTACCATAAATGGATGTTTTGTCCGCGAATTTTGGCGTGTGGGAACCGAGTGGGAACCGAACACAAAGGGTCAGGGCACCGAACACAAAGCGTAGGGGAACCGTCACAGTGTCACCGGTGTGGTAACCAAAATCTACGGACACACTTTTTATCAGTTGATGATACGAACACACTTGCATATTGGGGCACTACTAATTGTGTATTTCAGTTATAATGCATCACGTTACCTCAAACTTCGTCTCAAGTTGGAAATGTCCCCCTTGTCCAAAACCCCGCTCCTACCATCCACAACAGGGAGGACATTTCCAACTGGAGACAGAGTTTCATGAAGATCTGTCCAGTAGGTGTCTCTGAATCGCACTACAATCACACAAACACACAGACAAGCACACAGACACACGCACATACACACGACACACATGGGTGAATCAGTTACTTTGTAAAAGGGGTGTACTTTGAATTCAAAAGTCTAAATTGAGGACGCGAAGCGACTTAGGCTAATCATAAGAATGCGCGCCCCCCCCCCCCCCCCCCCCCCTCCCCCCTCCCCGAAAAAATAATCTGTCGTGAGATACATTACACATTTTGTGCACAGGTTCCTGTTAGCAATGTGTACACAGGTTGGGGTTTATAGTATCGGTCCTCCCCCCCCTTCTCAATTTCCCCCTGTCCGCAAACAGGCATCCTCTGCCTCGGGGTCGCATGGACCCATATCTTCATAGATCAATTGGATATTGTTAAAAAGGTGTTTGGGGAAAGCTCCTTTGAACGGAATCGAGGTAATAATTCATTTCAAAACCAGGTGTTTTTTGTGGCTAAGTGTCTGTTCTACACGAACATTC
Organism: Littorina saxatilis; assembly: GCF_037325665.1. Taxonomy (NCBI): domain Eukaryota; kingdom Metazoa; phylum Mollusca; class Gastropoda; order Littorinimorpha; family Littorinidae; genus Littorina; species Littorina saxatilis. The sequence goes on from NC_090251.1 coordinate 29,835,569, forward strand.
TATAACTTGTTAATCTGTGTCCGAATAATGAACTGTTAACAAAGTTACTCGTATGAAGGAACTATGAAGCCAAACGCACCAAATGGACACATATCAACTGTGACACACATACACACACACACACGGCGAACACATAAACAAACAGACAAACAAAGCTTCGCAATGCCGTAATGGACACCCACTCTCACTCAGTAGATTCCTTTCTTAAACTATTTATCTGTCACTATTTCTCAAAACTTCGCTTTCTCGCACTCAAGACGACATGCACAGACACAAAGACACACGGGCACACACACGCCCGCCCGCCGGCACGCACTCACACAACAAACAACACACACACACACACACACACACACATGAGGAAGGGATAATCACACATAGTGCGCCAGTGAGGTTAGAATGGTGAGGTGGGGTCTGAGGCTGGTAAGGGATTTGGGGGTAGGACCGACGAGAGGGCACGGATTCGGCGGTTCGCCGTGTCGAGTCAACTTCATATAGATAGTGTAGGTGATTAACAGCCCCAGCCGATCTGGATCTGTTCAAGTCAAAAGTAAAGTCAAGGATACGAAGAAGTTTACCGAAAAACATCGATCCCAAGGACTCATGTTGTAACTTTTCAAAGCAGTTACATTCAATCAAAGCTCTATCCACATTAAACCGAACGGGAATCGTCGAAGATCCACGCAACTTCACTGCAATGTCGAAAACGAACTCATAATGTCACCGCAGATCTATAGTTGGTTTTGGTTTTGTGTCGCAGCAAAGAAACGAAGCAAATCTCCGGCTTTTATTTCACACTAAAAAAACGTTCATTTAGCGGGTTATTAAAATATATTTCTTTGAGGTTGCAAGGCAATGGCATCGCTGAGATGTACTCCTTCGAACACACGACACAGGTTAGAAATTGACTTCATTTGGGCGCTTTTTACGGCCAAAACAGAGTGAGCTTTTTGACGGGTTTATGGAAAAATCACTTCGGGGGCAGGTCTAAAATCCTTTGTACAGTGCCAAATCATACATCATTCAAAAGAGCAAAGTATGTTCTTTATTCTAACATATGGGCTAGGGTAAGTCATAGATATAAGTATCTGTCTATTATATCTGTAGGCAAGTGTATTCCATTCCTTCGATAGTCTCGTCATCTACACTTGCGTGAAAAATGCAATTTTGAGTCTGTTTTGCATAAAAGACCTGCGAGATTTGTAGAAGTCAAAACAACAACTTACAGTCCAGCCTCTCAAATTTCGTTCAATGCAATTTGTTTGTCTGTACGTATAGACTGAGGGGTGCCCCGAAATGATTTGTAATCACAACATTCACAGACTTCAAATACGCCATTGAAAACTCGTCCACGTGCGTTTTAGATATATACTTGGGTGACTAAAACTGTCGTACCTACCAAAGGCCGCTTCGCGTAAGAAAATGACTACCAGAGTCGCAAGGCTCGGGATTTTTTTTTACAAGAAATTTATATTTCGTTGTTCTAGTCCGAATGAATATGAAGATATGGCGAGTTGAAAACGCCGATTCTTTCGCCAGAAACACGTCTGTTTCCATACCGGAAAGAAGGAATGGACTGAGCTACTAGAAGCACGGCGCCGTGCGTACAATCGATCGAATGATGTTATTCACACAATACCATTTGGCGATCTCTAAAAAATCATTTAAAAACGAACTAGTTGACATGTAATGAAACTATTTACTGAAATCAAGAAGTATCTTAGTTCTAGCCGTGCATATGACACACCCTTTCGCGAAAGCACACTGAACCGTGCGTATACGCATTCGCACCCGCAAACCACCAACCCAGGCGGGTTATCCAGATCCAGATCTAGATCCAGATCCAAGGGAAGTAACTCAGTGAGTATAAACATGAGCAAGAACCGCAACTCAAACACACTCGTAACACCTTAAAGCAAAAGGCAACTAATACTGCAAGTGCTGTCCATATGTGTTTTATCTGCCACTCATGGAAACAAAGTGCACCTCACCAGGCTTTCTGTCCAATACCTGCAATATAAAGTTTACAGTATCAATCTTTGGATTGTATTATTACTGTCCAAATATATAAACAAATTAACTTGCAATTCTATATGTGTTTTATTTGTATGCTATGCATGACCGCTTTACACTTCTCTTGCTATCATGATTATAAATATATCTACAATGAACGCTTTAAGTTTTATATTCACCATTCCTTCAAGAACGTTTGATGCACACACACACACACACACACACACACACACACACACACACACACACACACACACACACATACACACACACACACACACACACACACACACACACACACACACACACACAGGTTTGGGTTTGTGTGTCACTGAATAAGCAGACAAAAATGCAGGTCTCTCCAAACGGTGCTTGAACCGCGTCCTGTACGCATACGTACGCACGTACGTACGCACGCACACAGATACACATTTCGAAAACACACGCATGCACGCGTTAACATTTAACGCACGCACGTGCAAACAGACACACAGAGACAAAAACACACACACAAACACGCACGCACGTACTCACACGCGCACGCACTTACACAAACTCACACACACAGAAAAACACACACAGAAAAACACACACAGAAACAAACACAGACGCACACACATACACTCACACGCACGCACGCACGTACACACACACATATATACACACACGCGCACACAAACACAAACACACACACACACGATTCTGGGGAGGGAGGGGGTATTCGGGGGGCAGTTATCGGGGGGAGGGGGGGGGGGCAACTGTCCGCCCATGGTTTGGGGCATTTGTCTGGGGGGCAATTGTCATAGGGGCAATTGTTCAGAGGGCAGATGTACAAGGGGGAATTTTCCGGGGGATAATTAGTCTTCTACCGGAGACATCATTCACAACACGTCTAATTGTTGTCACTGGTGCGCACAAAACTTGGTCACTGGATAAAGTATCAAATTCATAATATTCGCTTTTGAGAATGCAATACAATGTCATAAGTGAGCAATCTACGTGACCATACACCTTTGTTTTAAGAAAAGGTTTTATTCTAAATCGCAAGATTCCGAAGATGCCGTTACGCTCACTTCATGAGATTACAGGACTGACAAGCGAAACCCGGTGGGGCTGAAGAACTTCATGGAATTCACACTTGCGTGGTTTTAATTTCTTTTTTTTTTTTACAAACATGCTTATAAATGAATGAGCAACAAAATAATACCAACCTTGTCATGCAAGATTCCCAGGTGCTCAAGCAATCGGGGTCTGCATCTCGCCGGTAGCAGAGGGCGTTACGAACGCAGCCGTCCAAAATGTCAACTACACCTTCTTTTTTCATGAATTACGTCATTATTCACGACAAATTGTGAAAAAAAACGTCACGCATCTGCATGGCTAGGTGATTAACAAAGGTGCAAACATAAAAATTTATGTTTTCATTCAGTTGAATTGATGCCAGCTTATAATGAAGCCATCACGTGTGACACAAAACACTCTCTGAGACATCAAATTCGTCCAAAGTGTGTCCTCGGTTGAATGAATGCATTTTCTGCATCTTCAAGCTGCACTTGTTGACTTGATCGTAAAAAAAATAGTGATTATAAAGAAATTCGTTTGGTTACAGAGGTCGAAAAAATCTAAGTGAGCGTGACAACATGCGATGCGTACGAAAGGCTGTTTTCAACTTCATTTTTGGGGGTCTCAAACACAAAGAAAATAACAACAATTGCACAGGAATGAACCTTTATCGTTTCACAAAGTGACTTTTTTAACAAATCATGCATAATGAATTTATCGTGTCAATGGACCGTAGCTTCCAATATATGTACCGAGCCTGTTCCCATTTTTCTGACGCCATTTTTGTTGATTTACTGACATTATTACACTATATTTAATATCAAAATACAAATATGTTCATTCATTTTGCTGTGGGTGCTTCTTCAAACATATCTGTATCCACATAAACAGGGGGAAAGGTCTAACCACATTTGCTTCTGTAAAAATGTCGTTTTAAGTGACCGACCTAAGAATTCACCAGCTTTGGAGAATGACTCAGTTTCCAAACAAGTCTTCCTGTATCAAAAAGAAAAACTGCCTAACTCATAAAACGAGATCGGCAATTTTGCTTACGTTACCGTGGCAATGGTTTCCGATGGTCTGAGAGTTTGTACTCTTTAACACATGATAGATACCCTTCCAGTAGCTTCCCCTGTAGTCTTACTTCAGAAATGCTGAACACTGAGTTAGGTATTTTTCTTATGAGCGTGACGGAATATAAGATGGTGCAATCTCTGTGTTTGCAGCTGGAGAAACAGAAGAGAGTGAACAACCTGGATGTACTGTGTACGATCCAGCTGCACCAGATCCAGTGCGTGGGTCGGGACGGAGAGTTCAGGAGCATCACTGATGAGCTGCTCATCGACAAAACTGAAGTGATTCGGCTTCAGGTAGGTCTGTGGTTGTGTGTGTTGTGGCGGGTTAGGGGTGGGTTTGGGTGGGGTGAGTGTTGAGAGTGAGTGTGTGTGTGTGTGTCTGTGTCTGTGTCTGTGTCTGTGTCTCTGTGTCTCTGTGTGTCTGTGTGTGTATCCATCGGAGCTCAACATTCATTTTCGCCATGGTCGCTTCTCTTCCGTATGGCAGGGGCGGACGAGGGGGGGGGGTGCACAAGGTGCAGGTGCAACCCCCTCCAGCAAAAAAAATAAAAATTAAAATTGGAAAGCTGATTTTATGACCATTTCTAAGTTCAAATGGCACCAGATGGCACCATTTTGCTTCTTTGGGCCAAAAAATTTTCCGGGGGGACATGCCCCCGGACCCCCCTAGCAAATTCGGGCGCTTCGCGCCCATCACATTCACTTTCGATCCAAAGTGCACCCCCCACCCCCCCCACCCTTACAAAGCAACTGATCCGCCCCTGTATGGGTGCGTGGACACGTTTGTTTTGCCAACTGAGCTATATAATAGACAATCTAAATGGCTAAAACTGTGTCTTCAGAAACGAATCAGCGAGCTGAAGGTGGAGAAAAATGAGCAGAAGAAGATGACGATACAGAGACGTAAGCTGCACGTGCATTTACAGTACGAGAGGAGGCACTTCCTGAACAGGCTGGAAAAGATGAACCAGGTGCGATTTATCTGTATGATTCAATACAAAACAATGCAATACAACACCGTATAGTACAAAACAGTACATAACATTTGCATGCCGCTGAGGTGAAACGGGCATGGGACATGGATACCGTCTCTGAGTCTGCACGTAAAGTTTACCCGTGTCCGTCTGGGCCTGGATTCGAACTCGTGACCCTATATATAGGATCACACAATCATTTATAATGCGTATGACACGAAAAGAAAGAATGTTTTTATGCATGTGTATTGTGGGCAGCTGACCGAGAAGGAGATGAGGAGCAAGTTCGGCAAGGTGGTTGACCTGGAGGAGGTGGAGACGGTGGCGGCAGTCGTCCATGTGGAGGACGTCAGGTCACGCCTCCTCAGGTACCAGATCGGCTGCGACAAGGAGCTCCTCCAGAAGAAGAACCAGCTCAAATGCCTCAGGAAAAACAACAGCGGCAGCCTCAGGTAGTGTACCCGTACTCGGAAACTTAGCTTTAACCTTCGCCCGACTTCGTTATTGACTACACGCGGAAGACATCGTGGGGCCGTACGGCCCCATACTTCTCAAAGAAGGGAAAACATGCATACCCCTCCGCAGAAATCGTGGGGCCGTGCTGCCCCATACTTCTCAAAGAAGGGAAAGCGGCATGCATACCCCTCCGCAGACTTCGTGGGGCCATGCGGCCCCATACTCTAAACAGAATATATGACTTTTGGTTTCTCTTCAGCTATTTGTTCTTAATTAGTTTTCAATGAAATGTAATGATCTATTAGGACATTACAGATGTTTAGGTGGTTGAGGCATTTCTAAAAGCTCATTAAACAAATTGGAATCGTTCCAGAAATATTTGCAATTAAACACCCCTCTGGGGCCACACGGCCCCACGATGTCGGGCGAAGGTTAATTGCGTGATGTTCTTTACGTCGTGTTTAAAATGCTGTCACTGGGAGCTCCTCCAGAAGCAGAACGAGGTCAAACACCTCAAGAAAATCAACATCCACAGCCTCAGGAAGTGTACCTGTACTTAAAAACTTAGCTTTGAAGCTTCGCGAAGACTACTCCATGCAGCTTTGGCACTGGATGTTTGGCCAAAAAAAACTCCACGAAGTCTTCAGGAAGGCCTTTACGTCGTATGTTCATTCGAACCTGCCCTGGAGACCACCTGTCCATTAAGACTACCTGCACATTAAGACCACCCCAAGGGATCCCCGACGGTTATAACGACTATATAAATCATGTCCATAAAGACCACCTGTCTAAAGAGACCACTTTTGCTCAGTCCCTTGGGTGGTCTCTTTAGACAAGTTCGACTGTAATATAAACTGCATGCTGTGACTAGGAGCCCCATCACAAACGGAACGAGGTCAAACACCTCCAGACCAAGAGCCTCAACAATATGGCCTCAGGTCTGTGCTGGGCGTGTGGGGTGAGCGTGGCGGAGGGGGGGGGGTCTGAAAGGATTTGTGGTGTGTGGTTTGTGTTTCGTTGGCGTGGTTCTTTGACTCGTGTGGTCCCAAAACTGTTTCGATCAGGAGCTCTACAATAAAGGAAATCAAACTCGGGATGCAGAACGTCAACGACCCCAGTTTGGTCATTCCAGTGATATAATATATGCATATAAATGCGTGAGGAACAGTACCAAGGCCCACTCCGCCCCGTGAAAAGCGTTCGCCTCATTGTCTCAGATCTGGTCAGGCTTTTACATGGGAAACAACCATCCCGCCACTTCGTCACAAACCAAACATAAACAGACTGGCTGCTCTCTGTCTACAATGTTTTTTTTTTAAGAATTAATTGTGTAAAGTGCCTTTTACAAAAGTTGGTTTGATAGAGAGAAAAAAATCAAACTAACAAGGCGAGGCAAGTTTTTATTCCAATAAAACCCCGTGAGGGTACATGGAAAATTAAAAAACACAGTAAAAACACATTTCATTCAACACCAAATAAAAGGAACTAAAACAAAAAGAAATCAGACTATGTACAGAAAAGGGAGTTGAGGGGTGAGGGAGAGCAAAAACAATACAAGAAACAATTCAACAATAATAATAATAATAATAATAATAATAATAATTGTCAGTAAGTACTGGTGTCACATGACTGATGTGAACCAGTTGATTGGCTAATGGCGATGCGCTAAAACTGTTAGCGCACTCTTGGAGTGCGCTAACTTTTCCACAGAGCGTATTCTTACGCCCTTTGCCTAAGCAAGACTGTGCTCTCATTATCAGAATTAATTACTGACATGTAGCTTATATTCTCCACAATACCAAATGACCATAAATTCCCTGCTTCTCAATTAAAGCAGAAGTGGGGTTTTTTTTCTGACAGATTGCATGTGCCTGTGCCACAGTGCGGCTGCCACTGATCTAAAAAATAGAAGCCGCTGTGTTTCATCTAATTCTCGCCGACTTGCATAGATTCTTCTCATATGCCGTGTTAGTGGCATGTAGCTTATCATCCACATTACCAAATGATGAGTTAATATAAAATTCCCACCCGCTAGCAGAAAACACAAGTGTTATTCCGATAACGTACCAGCTAGACCAGTTTGGAAGACTGACTCGATCGACTCTGTCATACGTAGCCGCACTGACTACACTGAAATACGACTGCATCAGTTCAATAAATGAATGGTTTCCGAATTATTATTTCAAGGCAAGAACAATCGTAATCGAAAACGTGTAGGGTTCAGAACGTTCTTACCATATATAAGACTTATTACCAGCGTGCCTCGTGCGTGCAGACTCAGTGGCAGTGCAGACTGCATGCAGTGGTTTGATTGTCCTAGCAGACGACATAAACCCCGCTCAGCAAATTAACATGTTGGGCAAATGTGAACGAAAAAACGATGGGAATATAATACGTGTAGGGTTCAGAGCATTCTTACCGTTCATATGTAGTACCAGACTCCCCGATGAGTGAAGATACCCACGAGAAACATGCCACATTTATTTTGGAAACCAGTGTGCTTTCCGTCGACCGTGGCAAGGGGCAAAACTCTGCACAGTCAATCTGTCGAAGCTCGATGCAGGTTTCGAAACCAAGAGCACAGTCCTTTCTCCGAGTTTAAATGAGGTCTCTATGAAAGATCATCACTTTTTAGCTTAACGCTACACTGGAATTTACCAACAGAAATTAAAACAAGAGTTTGCGTGTGACGAAAGCACGACACACTTGAGACAGCCCACACAAAAGTAGATCCAGTCAGTGACACAAACCTGACCACACAGTTACGCCTATCCAAATGCGCGTTGCAAAATGTGCGTTTTGAATCTTCTTTTTTCTCTGGCGGTACTGACAATATCGTTATTGAAACAATCCCAGTGCACTAAGGGATTTATAGAGCAAATCTCGAAAATAATTATTGAACTCAGCGCTATGCGCTTCGTTCAATAATGAATTTTCTCGATTTGCTCTATAAATCCCTTAGTGCACTGGGATGTCTCAATAACTTAAATAATAATAATAATAATAATAATAATAATAATAATCAGTAAGTACTGGTGTCACATGACTGATGTGAACCAGTTGATTGGCTAATGGCGATGCGCTAAAACTGTTAGCGCACTCTTGGAGTGCGCTAACTTTTCCACAGAGCGTATTCTTGCGCCCTTTGCCTAAGCAAGACTGTGCTCTCATCCTCAGAATTAATTAATGACATGTAGCTTATATTCTCCACAATACCAAATGACCATAAATTCCCTGCTTCTCAATTAAAGCAGAAGTGGGTTTTTTTCTGACAGATTGCATGTGCCTGTGCCAGTGCCAGTGATCTAAAAAAATAGAAGCCGCTGTGTTTCATCTAATTTTCGCCGACTTGCATAGATTCTTCTCATATGCCGTGTTAGTGGCATGTAGCTTATCATCCACATTACCAAATGATGAGTTAGTATACAATTCCCAGCGGCTAACAGAAAACACAAGTGTTATTCCGATAACGTACCAGCTAGACCAGTTTGGAAGACTGACTCGATCGACTCTGTAGCAGACAACACAGAAATACGACTACATCAGTTCAGTAAATGAATGGTTTCAGAATTATTATTTCAAAGCAAGAACAATCGTAATCGAAAACGTGTAAGGTTCAGAACGTTCTTACCATATATAAGATTTATTAGCAGCCTGCCTCATGCGTACAGACTCAGTGCAGACTGCAGTCGTTCCATTGCCCAGGTTGGCAGGTAGCCTAGCAGACGACATTAACCCCGCTCAGCAAATTAACATGTTGGGCAAATGTGAACGAAAAAACGATGGGGATATAATACGTGTAGGGTTCAGAGCATTCTTACCGTTCATGTTTAGTATCAGACTCCCCGATGAGCGAAGATAGAACACGAGAAATGTGCCACATTTGTTTTGAAAATGTGCGAACCGTCGAGTCCCGCTTTGAGTCAATTCAAGGGGAGTCACTCCGCATAGTCAATCCGTCGAAGCTCGACTGGAGGTTTCGAATCGCAAATAATGAAGAGCCTTTCTCCGAGTTCAAATGAGGTCTCTCTGAAAGATCATCACTGTTCAGATTAACGCTACACTGGAATTTACCAACAGAAATTAAAATGCGTGTGACGAAAGCACGACACACTTGAGACACCCCACACAAAAGTAGATCTTTACTGTGCACGACCTGACCACACAGTTATGCCTATTCAAATGCGCATTGCAAAATGTGCGTTTGGAATCTTCTTTTTTCTATGGCGGTACTGACAATATCGTTATTGAAACAATCCCAGTGCACTAAGGGATTTATAGAGCAAATCTCGAAAATAATTATTGAACTCAGCGCTATGCGCTTCGTTCAATAATGAATTTTCTCGATTTGCTCTATAAATCCCTTAGTGCACTGGGATGTCTCAATAACTTAAATAATAAAACACTACACATCAAGCAGTCAGGGTGTTGATTTCTGTTATGTGACCAAGTGGGAAGGTGGTTTTATCCCATGTAAAAGCCTGGCCAGATAGTAGTAGTAAATTGTAAGGGGCTTAATTATTGTCCGTCAGGTCTTAATTGCCTATATTGGACATGAATTGGTTTATACGATTCGAGTTTTACGCCCTCACGGCTTTTTGATGTTTGCGTGTTTAGGTGGTATCAGCCATCTGCACTTATGGTAGAATGACCAAGATCTTTAACGTGCCATTGTGGTGACACAGGGGTGGGAGATGGATACCGTCTCTGGGTCTGCACATAAAGTTGACCCGTGTCCGTCCCGGCCCGGATTCGAACCAGCGACCTCTCGATCACAAGTCCAGTGCTCTACCACCTGAGCTACCCGGCCCCCCCCCCCCTCCCCCCTGGCCAGATCTGAGATAGCGAGGCGAATGAGTGAGATAGCAATGTTTTCACGAGGCGGTGTGGGCCTTTAAGGAAGATCTGGCCTTGTTAAGTCTGCACAATCGAGGTTTTTTTCTTCTTTTGGGGGTTTTGAAATCTATAGAGTATAAATTTAGTCAAAGGGAAAAAAGTTCTAGGATCGGAAGGGAATTAATAGGGTCGGTCGGGGAATCAAAAATATTGAATTTGTGTTGTTGTTGATTTGTTTTTCTTCCCCCATACAGGATCAACTCGGAGTACAAGCATTTGGAGGCAGCGCTGAAGGCCCGACACTTGGTGCTGGAACACGACCTGAATGAAGTGGCCAAGAAACACAATATGGCCTACGAAGAGGACCCGCCGGAGATCTCCAAGGAGATGGAGGAAATGATGGACGTGGTGGCCACCCAACGGGGAGCCATCAAGGCCCTGACCCTGGAGATCGAGTACCTGCAAGGCCGGGAACAACCCCCTATTTTTGGTCATCACAGTGGATCTTACGCGTGAAGGGAGGGGCAAGGAAGAGTCGTACTGATTGGAGACTGAGGTGGATCAACATTTTGAAATCATCCATGACATCCGACACCGATACATGCACAGCCTGGCGGTGACCTTACCATTCATTTTCTTCTGCTTGTATGAAGAGGTCACCGAGACGGACTTCTTTTTTGAATGTGTGTGTCAGTTCCTGAGAGAAGTGATACATTGTTTACGTGACGCTCTGTTTCGCAATATGACATCTTCTCCAACTTGTTTAGCTTTTAACGTCAGAGATGTCACTTTGGAATACAGGGTCAAGAAGAGGTTTGTTCAGTCGCTATCGTTTGTCATTAAGATTCGTTTCAAACGGTAGATTTTGGAGTATGTATAGAACTTTGAAACGGTTCGCCGATGGTGGATGAAAACTTTGAAAATAAGTTTATGAAATTGAAAGCTCCTCTGTTCCAGTGTGATAGGACTTGGAATATTCAGAGTTTAATCTGTGAGGTCTTTGATAGGTTTATGAATGTAAGTTCCTCTTTGCCGGCGTAGTGATAGGGTATTTAGAGTTCCGTTCGTGAGGGAAGATCTTCTGTGGTTTGATAGAAACCGTGTGTATCAATCAGTATTTGAAAGGAATCTATTCGCTCAGCTGTTGTTGCTCAGCTTCAACTAGTGAATACTTTAGGATGAACCCAGCAAACAATTTTACGTTGTATTCACGTTATATTCACGTTGGGTTTACGTTGCGTTTCAACGTTTATTTACGTAGATTTGTATGGACGAAATCACGCGGGAATAACGTTGGAAAACAACGTTGCATTTTACGTGACACCAACGTGAATGCAACGTGAATTATTGGTGGAGGTGGATTGTTTGTAAAAACATTACGTGAATTCTACGTTGTGAATTTTTGGTTGTGGTTGTGGTTTGGTTGAAATTGCGTTGCATTTTTACGTAATGTCCACGTGAATGGAACGTAAATTTTAGGTCAAATTTTAGGTCAAGAATTACGTGAATTCTACGTTGACACAACGTAAAAGTTGAGTTTTGGTGCATTTTTCGTGATAAAATTGACGTGAATTACACGTCGACACAACGTGAATTTTTGGTTGTGGTTTGGTTTGATTTCGACGTGAATGCAACGTTGAGAGTGAATGTAGGTTTTGGTAAATTTATCCACACACACACACACCAACTTTCACACTCAGTCACAGATCATAAGGACTATTAGATGTAACACCATAAACTCAAGATACGATCAACAATGTTATTTCATAACAAAAAAATGCATATTATGTTGCGGAGAAATTAAAAATGCACGCAGCTTAGTAGGGCAACAGCACAGCATATTCAATCGATTTCATTCTTTGTCCTGGTGGTCCTCTTTTCCCAGGCAGTCCTCTATGCGCATCTTTGATGCTGGTCGCTAAACAAAGCAAAGACAGCACATTGATATTAGTGACACCAGATCGAGCCTCCATAATGTCTGGAGTAGAAATACACATCTTTTCAACTTAAGTCACTTTTTAGTAACTTTCCACTGCCTACTATGTCTCTGGCCTACTGCCAACTGAGTGTTGACACTATTTCCTTTTAATATATGAAATAAAGCATTATGTCCCTTCTTCGAGCCTTGTTGTGTCAGATTTAGGCCGCAAGCCAAGACAACAAAAGACTGTGTGCCAATGTGTATTCCTTCCATAAGAAATGAAGTATTTCAAACGAACATTGATCGTTTCAGAACAGTTTGGGGGTATTTTATTTGTATTTGCATCATTAAGACATTTGACCTGGAACAGTCTGGAAGGGAAACTGTCTTTAATCTGTGTACAAGAATTAAATGTTTGTAATTGTCCAAACACAAAAAACATCCGTTACTGCTATATATATATATATACGAAACACACACACACACACACACACACACACACACACACACACACACACACACATTCACACACACACACACACACACACACACACAAACCACACACACACACACACTCACACACACTCACACACAAACTCACACTAGCGCGTCACCTTATTCCCACTACTATGATTTATACACAACAACTACAATAAGCGATAAACGTTTCATATGGTGATCAGGATGCAATGAACTTTGACACGCTCCAAAGCGTCAAAGGGGTCGGTGTCCGTCTCTCTCCTTGAGGATAAAAGGGCTCACAGCCTTTTCAACATTGTTATCAAAATCAAAGTCTTTCGGTAACCTGGAAAGCTCCTCGGAGCTAGTACTGTCTCAATTATCCACCGATCGCCGTAGGTCGAAGTTGAAGACTATCAAGTGTATGTGTAGAGGTGGGAGGTGCACAGAAAATGGAAGCAATCACTACAATCGAACTTTTTTTTGTTAAATACACTACACCTTGTCATATGAAACTAAAAGTTATTTGATTTTGGCCTTTTTTTCACAGATTATATACTGTTCAAAAAAAGAAACGCATAGTTGCTACTTGCCAAATTTGTTTTATTTTTCAAAACAATTAACAGAAAATCCAATATTTACATTATTTGTTTGAAATTTGGTATGGACACAGTTGAATGCACACACAGTTCATTTGAATCTTCAAATCAATCAGTCAATCAATACGATTGGGTGCCGAGGCTGTCAAGTCAGTAGGGGGTGTGACTGCCTTGAGCAGCAACAACTGCCCAGCACCTTCTGGGCATGGACTGGATCAGATGCCGGATATCTTGCTGTGGGATGGTGTCCCACTCCTCCTGAAGTGCCTGCAGTAGATCGCGGTGATTTGCCGGCGCTTCTTCTCGCCTGCGCACACGTCTGTCCAATTCATCCCAGAGGTGTTCTATCGGGTTCATGTCTGGCGACATGGATGGCCAGGGAAGCACCTGGACATGGTGGTCGGTGAGGAACTGGGTGGTGAGTCGTGCTGTGTGCGGGCGAGCGTTGTCCTGCTGGAATATGGCATCCTGGTCAGCCAGAAGAGGAAGGGCGTGTGGGCGCAGAATTTCCTCCACGTATCGCTGGGCAGTTGTGCGCCCTTGGACGTGCACCAGGGTGCTCCTTCCAGCGGTATTGATCGCCCCCCACACCATGACGCCTCCACCACCATGAACGGGTGCCTCATCCACACAGTTGGGCGCGTAACGTTCGTTTACTCTCCGGTAGACCCTCCTCCGACCATCATGTCGCTGGAGCAGGAAGTAGGACTCGTCGCTGAACCACACGTGTCTCCAGTGATTCCGGACGGTCCAGCGAAGGTGCTGGTTGCCCCACTGCACTCGGTTATGGCGATGGCGGCGGGTGAGGACAGCTCCTCTGTGAGGTCTGCGAGCTCTCAAACCAGCTTCATGCAGGCGGTTCCGCACGGTCTGGTCCGATAATCGGTGTGGCCCGGGGAGAGCCTGGACAGAAGATGAGGCCGACAGGAAACGATTCCGGAGGTGGCGGAGCCGTATGAAGCGGTCGTGAGCAGCAGTTGTCGCCCTTGGTCTTCCCGCTCGTGGCAAGTCAGCAACGGAGCCAGTGGCTTGAAACCTGACCCACAGTCTACTGATGGTGCTCTGGGACACGTGGAAGTGCCTGGCGATTGCACTTTGACTTTGGCCTGCTTGTAAACGACCCAATGCAATTTGGCGGTCTTCTCTGCTCAATCGGGCCATCTTTCGTCGCTGAATTGTCGTCTGATTTCTTTGTGGCGAACAATCCGCTTTTATGGGTTTTGGAAGACATGGTTTGAGCTCAATATTCCCCGAGTTTCACGAGATTACACTGAAGCATGACGAGTGGTCATGCCAGCGCCAAATGACCAATTTTGACATTGTAGCCACTGATAACGCATGCGTCACGTGCAGAGCTCACTTGTGGCAATGGACGAAAGGTCGACGACCAGATAAACATTTTCTGCAGTTTGGTGGATATCCTTGTAGCCATATAACTAAATTAACCAAATATTACAAGCTATGCGTTTCTTTTTTTGAACAGTATACATTGTAAATGAAAAAAAGAAAAATGAAGCAATACCAAATAAAAACAAAATGTTCAGAAACATACATGATACATGGGTAGTATTAAAACGGTTGGTTGGTTTGTTAACTTAAGCTTAACGTCCTCACAGAAACTAGTGCCTTTTAGGGACATGAAGTGGTTATATGCTGGGACAAAACGGTTGGGAAAAAGGAGAACTTTAAAGTTGCCATCAAGCAAGAGAGGGATGGGTGGTTTCAACTTGCAAGGGTAATAAGAAAGCAGTGATCGAGAGAGACAATTGAGTGCGACATGTGCGATCAAGTTGAATTTAAAACTCCAGCACCTATAATTACAGGTTTTCCACGTTATATTTCCAGTGTTATCCATGACACGAAGGTCCCTTTTTTTCTAACCTTCATCTGTCCGACACGTGCGATCTCACCTTTTCAGTGAGTTATTTTTTCCCTCTAACATCTGGTTGCCAGACTTCCGTCAACCTCTTGTCACATTTCACAGTGTGATTCTCACGGGTCTGATCGCTTCTTTAAGAGCACTTGACAGTGTCCAGTCAATCACTTCTTTCAGACGGGTCATAAAATTGCAAAGGCTCCTAATTCACACCGTATAACCGGTTGATACGAAGAAACTACCCACGCTCCGGTTTAATCCATTTCAGCTCTCACGCGGCGGCAAAGCGAGGTGAGTTGCTCCACAAATTGCATCATAACTTTCACAAAAAGACATTTTATCGTATTATTGTTGTTTGCACTTTAGCATAAGAAGTATGCGTACCATATTCCAGAATTATTTTATTATTTAAATGCACTTGTAAAAGGGGAGCAGAGAATATTGACACATTTCAAGCGTTCTGCGCCAAAATGTTGACTTTTCATTGTTATTATGGAATATTTAATGCAAGTAAAAGATTATAGTCAACGGGAAAGTCAAGATTAATCAATTCTTGAAACATGAGTGTACTTTTTGGTCTTTGAAAAGTTGCAATTCGATTACATGTCAAGAAATCGCGTAGCAACCCTACAAATTGCCGGTTGATACTCTCACGCTCGGTAGGGTGAGACTCTCACGCAAATTTTTTATTCTCTGGTTGAGACTCTCACGAATGATTTTTGCTTTATTTGAGCAAAAACAACAACAATTTACTCGTTTATGCAGGCAATTTTTGTTTGTCCGGTATTTTGCCACTGATTCCTGTTCTCTCCCCCCCCCCCACACACACAAATATATACATGACCCCTCTCCCCATCATAGAGTTGTTATGTTCCCTTTTCCCCTATTGTAGTTTCGGCAAACTCGGGGTATACCGCCTCTTTACAGACAGTATGAGCTGTCATTCATACCCTAATACACCCTTGATAATGTAAATGTCCGAGAAAACCCACACTGTTGCAGATCCTCTGTTATTGGGGAAAACAAGGATAATGGTGATTTTCTTGACATGATTCACTTGAATTTCTGCTTGTTCATGATCAAAAACTATATTTAACTACATTTCTAACTGTATAAGAGGCATGTTTGGAAGTGGATTGTGGATTGTGGAGTAAATATGTAAACCCGAAATACATGAAGTAAATACTAATACTTTGGCTCGGCTCGTTGATTTCATTAGAAACTCTCCTACTCTTTGTCTTAGTGAAGTTAGTCAGGTCTCTGATCAGATCTTCGTCCTCACTTGATTTCTTCTTCTTCCTCTTCTTCTTCTTCTTCCGTGGTAGGACTGGGTTCTCTCGAACGTTGAAAAGTCCTGCAGGTTGTCCATACACTTTTGGATTTCTGCCGTTCTGACCCAGTGACTGTGTAAAAAACATATCTCAGTGACGCAACATGCTCTCTCCAACGCTGGTGTCACTCACGTCAGTTTCAATTAAAGTGACAATCACTTTGCCTTTGCCGACTCTGATTCTGAAACAGACCAGATCCGCAAGTCAATCAATGCTTTGTGGATGAATGATGGCGGGACCCTGTCTGTCAAACTGACATGTTTCATGGCACGTGCACTCAATTCAACAGTGGATCACAAATCCAGTAAGACAATCATGATATAAGTATAAAATATGGTATACCATCATAACATGAAATACCATACGTGACGTGTGTAGCATGCAAGGCAAAACAAGTAAAGGGAAGTAAAAGAATCATCAAAAGAGAGAGAGAGAGAGAGAGGTTTTAAACATTAAGAGACTACATAAGAGATTTTGCATCAAATCCAAACAGGTAAACATGCTAAGACATGAAATATTCTCCGTTTTCCATTTGAAAAACTGCGTGAGAGTCGCAACCGAGTATGCGTGAGAGTCGCAACCTTTCAAAATAAAGCAAGCGTGAGAGTATCAACCGGCAATTTGTAGGGTTGCTACGCAATTTCTTGACATGTAATCGAATTGCAACTTTTCAAAAACAAAAAGTACACTCATGTTTCAAGAATTAATTAATCTTGACTTTCCCGTTGACTATAATCTTTTACTTGCATTAAATATTCCATAATAACAATGAAAAGTCAACATTTTGGCGCAGAACGCTTGAAATGTGTCAATATTTTCTGCTCCCCTTTTACAAGTGCATTTAAATAATAAAATAATTCTGGAATATGGTACGCATACTTCTTATGCTAAAGTGCAAACAACAATAATACGATAAAATGTCTTTTTGTGAAAGTTATGATGCAATTTGTGGAGCAACTCACCTCGCTTTGCCGCCGCGTGAGAGCTGAAATGGATTAAACCGGAGCGTGGGTAGTTTCTTCGTATCAACCGGTTATACGGTGTGTAATTGCCCCGCTTCTGTACGCTTCGTTGGGAAAAGTCGAAGAGGCTAGCGGAAAATTTTGGGTCTACGGGGATGGGGGGTGGGTGGGTGGGGGGGGGGGGGAGGGGGTTTCTTAGATTGAGAGGAGACGGAATGCTTGGAACGGAACTTTTATGAATCGTTTTGTACTTTTGTGTGTCTGGAGCATGTAAACAAAACAAAAATGAGCAAAATTCTGAGGGAAAAACGGGAACTTTATCAAAGCAAATTTGTTTTACAGTTGTGATTATTCAACGACAAGAAGAGACACAATACAATCTGTTATACTTTTGATTTCTAAGAGTTGAAATCAGTTACACAGATATATTATAAGTCTACAAAGCCATGACGGTGCCAAAATAGCATGATAGCATTTTTGAATATTTCACTAATCAGAGCAGCAGAATTCTAACTTCATTATATAAAATCAATCTAATCACTGAATTTAGTAAGCACTGAAGGCATCGTGATCATTAAAAAAAAATCTCACAACTTAAGATCAGAACATCATTCCTCTGCATAAATTACGCTTATGCAGTATGTTTCTGCCGATAAATGCAAAAGCATTCTTTTTCGCAGAGCAGGGACCCGGCATTGATACCGTCACCTAAAAATCAGTGGCTTTCTTTCTTTATTTGGTGTTTAACGTCGTTTTCAACCACGAAGGTTATATCGCGACGGGGAAAGGGGGGGAGATGGGATAGAGCCACTTGTTAATTGTTTCTTGTTCACAAAAGCACTAATCAAAAAATTGCTCCAGGGGCTTGCAACGTAGTACAATATATTACCTTACTGGGAGAATGCAAGTTTCCAGTACAAAGGACTTAACATTTCTTACATACTGCTTGACTAAAATCTGTACAAACATTGACTATATTCTATACAAGAAACACTTAACAAGGGTAAAAGGAGAAACAGAATCCGTTAGTCGCCTCTTACGACATGCTGGGGAGCATCGGGTAAATTCTTCCCCCTAACCCGCGCACACTATTTCACTGCTGCAGCGATTATGCTATCTGAGCGGCCAGGCAGCTTGGAGCAAGCAGGCCATAAATAGCGCTGGCGGTGACCTCTTTAGTTTCGCAGGGAAAATGCCAGCCTAGCGCGCCTCACGAAGCCCTTGTTCATTGTACTCTGGAAGTGCACAGCGTGTAGCCACAGTGTGACAAAATACGTGTTTCTTGGTATGAAATGGACTGGTTTGCGTGACTTGAACGTTGGATTACCGTCATCTTGTGTATATTGTTACTCGGATATTCAGGCTTTGTGTATGTGCAAACTAGAGTTCCAGTGAGGATTCGGTTTGTTTGATTTTGAAGTAATACTGCTATCGAATCTACCGGCAGGTCGTTCTTTGTTGTATCAAAACGTGCGCATTGTATACCATTTTGTAACCACGCTCAATGTTTATACCAACGACCGACTGTGTTTCTGATGTTGCCGTCAGTAAGTACTTAGTCTAAACTGTGTCATAGAGTGAGAATAAGTTTTGTAGGCTGTTTTTGTGTTTGAGATTAGAGCAGTTTTGTTTCGTTAATCCACGCGCCTAATCAGTGCATGCACCGTTTGGAACAGGCACTCGACTCTAGTGCATTTCATCTGTTCTGTTTTTTGTATTGCTTGTTTTGCGTCCCCCCCCCCCCCTTTTTTTTGTGACGTGTTTATTCCTGACTTAATGTTGTGACTGTAATTGTGCTTATGTTCTTGCCTGTCTGTATCAGTGTATATGGTTTTGATTGTTTATTGTTATCAATTTCTTTCAATTTGTAGTCACTCTATTTATTGATTTAAGGTGTCTCAGTTAAGAATGGCGGCAGTGCAACATACAGAAGATCTCCACATATTTAGGCTAAATGCTATGTGCAGAATTTGTGGCAGAAGATCAAAGGCAGCGAAGGACAAACATCATACCATTAGGCATTGCAAAAACTATGCATCAGGGTTGTTTCAGTTTCACGGTATTCAAGTTTCTGAAGAAGCTAATGGCACCACTTTCTCAAGTACATTGTGTACAACATGCGCTGTTCGTCTCAGCCAACAAAAAAACCCTAACATTCCACCTCAAGGATTCTCAAAAGCAATGCATAGTAACATTGAAAAAACAAAAGTGATGTGGACACAATACAACTCCAAAGTGGAAGTAGCTGACTGTAGTGTGTGTAAAACGTTTGCCGAACAAATGGCCGGTTGTCTTAAAAAAAAAAAAAAGCCAGTGAAAAAGCTGCTAGTCCGCAAAGAAAAAGCACATGTGTTGACAGTACTGATGCCTGTACAAGCACTTCTATTGTTGAAACCTTTCAGCCACAGTGTTCTTCAACACCTGAAACAAAAACCGCAAGCCGTGTGGTCAAAAAACGTCTGTTCGACCTGCTGACATCTCGCAAGGGTACGACTCAGAGTCAGAGTGATGTAAGTACTAACAATGACACAGTCGTCGTGTCAGCTGCTTCAACATCATTTCAAACCCAAGCCCCAGCAGAATCAAACGATAACACACCTGTAGCAAAGTCTGTATCTCAGTCACAGAAAGCAACAGATACTAACACTGTTTTGTCAAAAAACAAACCACAAACCCAACTCCGCCCAATAGAACAGTTGCAAGCACCTTTGACAAAAAAAGAGGAAGAGTATTTAACTGGCTTAGTTAGGGTGAAACTGGCACAGTCAGATGACAAGAAGACGTTGATATGTAAGACAAAAGCACAGCCACTTGTCCTAAAGAAAATTGTGAGAGCGAAAAAGTCATCAGCGCTAGTTTCTACTCCAATGAGGAAGAGAAGAGCAAAGGAAATTGCCAACTTGAGAAAAGAAATTTCCGGTTCCACGGAAGCTGACATAATAAAACAACAAAGCACTGAACTCAAGCACACTACAAAGCGCAAAAGGGATGACATTCTGAAAACAGCTGGGTTGGGACAGGCACGCGTCTCTTCAAAATCAGCAGCTCAAATTAGAGCAAAACTGTCACTTAGCTGGGCAAAACAAAGGCAGTTGCGAAAATTAAACAAGGCAATGGGAATAAAAATGGAGTGTGAGAAAAAGGAGAGGGAATTTCAGGAGGGAGTGCTTTGTGGGAAAATAGAAGTTTACACATTACGTCTCTCATGCATCAACAAAGCGACAAAGAAAGAGGAAGTTAGGGGCATTCCCGTGTCTTCTATTGTCAGCTGGCCCAAGTTTGTAACTGATCTCTTAGACCAGTACGACAAGAAGAACATGCTAACATGGCATAACAACACCTTGCCAGAAAATGAAATTTGGGTTAAAATCGGGGGTGACCATGGAGGGGGGAGTTTTAAAGTTGTTCTTGAAGTAGCAAATCTCCACAATCCAAATGCGAACTCAAAGTTGGTTGTGATGACTGAAGCCAAAGATTCTGCTGAAAACCTTGAAAAGATTTTAGGCAGCACTATTAAAGAGGGAGTTAGTGCTGTCAACGGCATGATGTGGAAAGGAAAAAGGCTGCGAGTGTTTATGTTTGGGGATTATGATTTCCAGTCAAAAATGTATGGACTGTCAGGAGCCCAGAGTAGTTATCCATGTCTTTGGTGCAAGACTTCCAAAACGCAAATGCAATGGAGTCCAAGAGAAAAAGCCCCCAAAAGAACGTTAAGAAACATGAAAGAAGACCTCATAGGGTACCAAGAATCTGGCAGTGACAAAAAACATGCCAAAGACCACTACAACGTCATTCGTGCTCCAATATGGGACGTCAAAGTGAGTCATGTAGCGCCGCCTTACCTTCATTTGCTCCTTGGTATTGTGAACAAACACCACGATCTTCTTGCAAACGAGTGTCACCAGCTTGACAAGCAAATAGCAGATGCCCTTTCTAAAATAAAACTGAGTGAAGAGCGTTTTGTGGTGATTGACAACACTACCGAAGCATTCAGAAGGTGTGTCAGAAAAATGTATAATCTCCGAGAAAAAGGGAAACTTAATCTGAAAACGTTTCCAGTCTTCGACAGATCTGAAGGACCAACAGTTGCAGGGGTTACTGAGATTTTGAATAAGCATAGCATAACACCTCAGGCCTTTTTTGGTGGTAGCTTCAATGGGAATCACTGCAACAAATACATTAAAGATGAAGTGATTACTGCCGTAGCAGACAGCGTAGAAAGAAGGGCATTTATCCTGACAGATGATTATGGCGTGCACACCCTTGCAGGTCAAATCAAAGACAAACACACCCGTTTGAACAGTCTTTACTCCAGTGTGCACAGGCTTGTGTCACACACAAAACCAGTTGGGAAAGATGACCTTCCTGGCATCCAAGTAGCTATTTCTGAATACATGGAGTTCTACAGAGGTAACGTGTGCCTTGACAACGTTAATGTCATCCCAAAGCAGCACATACTTGAAGCACATTGTGTAGAGTTTATGGACAGGTGGGGGATGGGGCTTGGTTTGATGGGTGAACAGGGCGGCGAAAAAATACATTCTGACGTCAACAATTTGAAAAGGAGAGTTTGGGGCATGAAAAACAAGGGACAGCAACTTTGCCAGTTAATGAAAGAGCAACAAATTAAGACCTCACCGATGCTGCTTGACACCCCGCCAAAAACAAAATCCTAAACAAGAATGATAAAAATTCATTGAGGCCTTTAGCATATTGACACAATAACAGCTCTAAAACATTGTTTTTTGTTGTTTGTTTTTCTTCTATAATTGTACATATTGTTTTTTTTCTTCTTCTAACAATGTACATTGTGTTTTTGTTTTGTTTTTCTTTCTAAAAATGTACATAGTGTGTGTGTGTGTGTGTGTGTGTGTGTGTGTGTGTGTGTGTGTGTGTGTGTGTGTGTGTGTGTGTGTGTGTGTGTGTTCATATGCGTGTGAGGGAATGTGATCCCGCGTAAAGAGTGTGTTTACACTCACATTTGAACCGTTTAGTTTGAAATTACACCCACTCTATTCCATTACAATGCACGTCATCTTTTTTTTCTTCAGCATCTCAGAGAAATAACAACCCCAACTGTTCGGCTGTGTTGTTTTGTTTCGTTTTGTCTGTTCTGTTTTGTTTGCGATAATGAAACAAACGTTAAATTGTCGTCGGATCGACGAGTTTTCTTTCCTGTGGTATATATACAAGTTTGTGAGAACAATACGAGTGAAAAACTGTGTTGAAAAACTTTCAAATCGACTTGTGTGCTGCTATTGGATTACTCATGTAGGAGGAGACATCAGGTAGGCTTTTTGTTTTCTTCACATGCAGCTAACAATTTGCATGAACATGTATTGAAAGACCGTTTTTTCTTTCTTTTATATTACAGGCATTAATTGCACTATTTTGAATTATATAAACGCAAAACAAATTTCACATGCGCACCATACGCATGCCTATAATATGTTTTTAAATACGACATTAATTAGTGTTCTTTTTTTGTGGCACATTTAGGATGTTTTGTTTACTGTGTTGTCTTCTGCCGTCTTACATACTGTGCCGTTCCTGTTTCTTTAAATGCAACATGCACATGTTTTTCAGAGTGTAAAGAGTGGCATAATTATATACTTGAGGAGCAAACACTTTTTCTAATTCTCTCATTTACCCTTTCTTCTGTCTTGAAAATTGTGGCATGTTTTGTTTCATACTATTGACATACATGTATTATCCGCCAATGTGTTGTCGGGGTATAATATCATGTGGCACTTCGCGCGGATTTGGGTGAGCGCGCGCGAGCTACGTTTTTTTTTCTCCTGTGGTATATTATATATATACAAGTTTGTGAGACTTGTATAGGAGGGCCGTGAGGTAAGCTTTTTTGTTTTATTCACATGCAGCTAACACTGTAACATGAACAGTTTTCTTTCTTATATGTTACTGACATTATCTACACTATTTTGAATTATATACTTATATAAACGCAAAACAAATTTTACATGCGCACCATCAATGACTTCTACTAGTAGTCCTTGGCATAATATGTATGTAAATATACGACTGTATATACTCTACTGTTTGTATATATTTCGTAAAGTGTTGTATATATGTATTATGTACTTGGGGATTACCTTTGTCTTTATCTTTCATTATTTTGTGTTCTTTTATTGTGGCACATTTAGGATGTTTTGTTTACTGCGTTGTTTCAAGGTGTTTCATTAAATGCAGCATGCACATTTTTTTTCAGAGTGCAAAGAGTCGCATAATTATATACTTGGGGGGGGGGGGGGGGACACACTTTTTCTAATTCTCTCATGTATCCTTTCTTCTGTCTTGTGAATTGTGGCATGCATTGCAATAAATACAACTAAACACACTAAAAACATCAGTTCCGAAATAGGCAAGGGCCACCACACACTCAGAACGACTGCTATCTCTCTGCTCGCGGCATCCTTATCAACACAGCATAACAGAGAGCTGTAGAGGCCACGCACGCTAGCTGCAGACAAAGAAGAGTGCAGGTCTGGCCCTATATATTTCAGGCGCCACTGTGGGCGGAAGGGGTTGGAGGAAGGTAAGGGTAAATAGGCTGGAGGAGAGTGGTACTGCCGGTTATTTTTAGCTGGTGGCAGCCTGGAGCAGAGAGTGCCTCAAACGGAACACAGTGCGCGGGGGGGGGGGGGGGGGGGTAATCAGTGGCTGTGTTGTAAAGGCACGTGTCCTAAGCATAGGAAAGGGAATACACTCAACGATGTCTTTTGCACACAGCTATCTGACAAATTATTTAAAGCGGTCATCAAAAGCAGGCGACGATAGTCGAGTGATTTATTACCCACGGGGGGTTGAGGCTGCAGACAATTAACTGTGAACTGAGAAGGGGTAAGCGGTGGGGGCGGAGGGGGGGGTGAAAGGGGGAGGGAGTGGGGTGGCAGGCGTAAAATAATATAAACTTTGACTTCGGTTGGCTACGCTGATGTCTCAAGTGGACTCACGTTCATATGGGGGTGGGTAAATCAACATGGTCGGCAATTTTATGATCCAGGTCGACAAAAGACAGTCAAGTGTGTAATTAGCTAATCAGCCAGATGACATCAAGGTGTCAAGTTCTGAATTCTTCTCATACCACCGTTCCGACCTCATCTATCGGACTAAAGTTGGACAACCAAGTTTTGGACGAAATTTTCAAGGAAAAATGACATCACAGGTTTCTGGAGAGCAAGGATTTGGGACAAAAGAAAGAATAACTGACACTATAACACGCACACACCCACATACACACACACACACACACACACACACACACACACACATACACAAACACACACATACACACACACAGGCACGAACTCAAACAAACACACTGGCACACCACACACACTGACACCACACACACACCGACACCACACACACACACGCACACCACACACACACACACCGACACCACACACACACACCCACATACACACACACACACACACACACACACACACACACACGCACGAACACATTCATACAAACTTGCGCGCGCGCACTGATTTCTAAACAACAACAACAACAGTAAGCAGTGAACGATGCATATATGCTAATCATGAGGCAAGAAATGAATGTGGCAAGATTGATTCAACTTTGACCCGCTCTAAATCCCATTGTACACCATGTACCAGAGCGGTGTCCGTCTGTCTCCCTGAGGATAAAAGGGCTCACAGTTTCCAAACCTTGTGATCAAAATCAAAGTCTTTCAGTAACCTGAAAAGCTACTTAGAGTGCTGTCTCAATTATACCCCGATCGCCGTAGGTCGAAGTTGAGGACTATCAAGTGTATAGGGCAGGGTAGGGGGAGGGTGGAAGGGAATTGTGGGTGGCACGCGGATATCCTTGGGATGTTCAGACATGGAAATTGCTCGAAATAACGATTTTCTATTAAACTCATAGCTCATGGATTTCCATTTACCCCGCGTTGTACTTGAAGTCCGACACCTAGTGTGAAAACGATCGTTCTATAGTCCAACATATTTCTGCCCCTTTTCCCGTTTAACGCCCAAACAACAACAACTACAACAACGACAGCAAGAGCGACGACGACGACAACAAAATGTTGGAACCAAATTGAAATCATTGCAAACAAGACACCAGCAAATGTCGAACACCTGCATGGTGGTTTTCAAGTTCCTCATTTTGTTACATGTCCCCATACAACACTTTATTTTATTGATCTTGTTATTTGGTTCGTTAATTTGTAATTAATGTTAAAGTTCCTAATTTGTTATCTAAATTTCGCCATAACGCATTTATTAACTCATTCATTTATGAACTTATTTATGTATCATTTCCCTATTCGTCTATTTGTTTGTAGAGGTTACATGCCGAGTCTCAGTGATTATTAAAAATAATGGTCGAAGTTAGCGGATCATGAAAAATGCGAGCTTCAGCGAGCTTTTTCATGACCGCGAACTGAGACCATTATTTTTAATAATCACTGAGACGAGGTGTGTAACCTCTTTATTCCCCCCTCTGCTTCTTTACCTCTGTAAACTTGTAGGGGTAGTTAATTTTTCGATAATGACCCAGCAACCAAACAAATAACGACCCAGCAACAGCCTGAATCCTCGATAGTGCAATGGGTTGAGAAATTGTTCTGTTTCGGTACTACTTTTTGCGACTGAAAAGTTCCGAACGCTCTAACGTACGAAGTATGCATCTCTGGAGCAAACAATACAAACATACCGCATTTAAATTAACAACTACAGGCCTGAACACATGAATCTTCATGTAAAATCCATGAGTTCGGTTGTTTTCTGAATCTAGATTTGCCGTGCTCAAACGTTCATCACAAGCAATTTCCCGCAAGGCAAGTAACTCATACTTTGTCTAGCGACAAGAGTAGTTCCCCTTCTTTTCACTCAGTTTCTTCGACAACAGACTGCAATCCGACGGTCAGTTTTCAACAATATTTCATTTAATAAACAGATCACACGCAACCAAATGCACACATCTCATCAATTTAAACAACATAAAGCGGTTTCATACACTATTTTCCCCAGAAAACTGAACTTCATACAGTTTTTAACGTTGGAACACGGGTGCAAAAGTTCGTCTGCTAGTCCCATTTGACGAAAGAACATTATCCTAAGCGATACCAAAACATATACAGAACACACAATATCTGCCTTTGCAGCCACAGCAGAATAACAGCATATCTGTGTACTTGATTTTAGTCCAAAATAGGAAAACTGACAAGAAGTGTTAACAGAATGGAATGATTTGCACGGAACTATACAACCGCGCATTAATCGATCGCCTGCGCAGGTTGACTGGTTGAGTGAATAGGATTCGATCAAACTTTCGCAAAAAACCTCCTCTTTTCTTTGAATAACTGAAGAAAGGAGGAATAAAGGTCTCAGTTCGCGGTCATGAAAAAGCTCGCTAAAGCTCGCATTTTTCAT
Organism: Littorina saxatilis; assembly: GCF_037325665.1. Taxonomy (NCBI): domain Eukaryota; kingdom Metazoa; phylum Mollusca; class Gastropoda; order Littorinimorpha; family Littorinidae; genus Littorina; species Littorina saxatilis. The sequence continues at coordinate 29,862,559 of NC_090251.1, forward strand.
GATCCGCTAACTTCGACCATTATTTTTAATAATCACTGAGACTCGGCGTGTAACCTCTTTATTCCTCTTTTCTTCAGTTATTCAAAGAAAACAGGAGTTTTTGTGCGAAAGTTTGATCGAATACGAATCACTCAACCAGTCAACCTGCGCAGGCGATCGATTAATGCGCGGTTGTATAGTTCCGTGCAAATCATTCCATTCTGTAAACACTTCTTGTCAGTTTCCCTGTTTTGGACTAAAATCAAGTACACAGATATGCTGTTATTCTCCTGTGGCGGTAAAGGCAGATATTGTGTGTTCTTTTTACATTTAGTCAAGTTTTGACTAAATGTTTTACCGTAGAGGGGGGAATCGAGACGAGGGTCGTGGTGTATGTGCGTGCGTTCGTGCGTGCGTGTGTGTGTGTGTGTGTCTGTGTGTGTGTGTAGAGCGATTCAGACTAAACTACTGGACCGATCTTTATGAAATTTGACATGAGAGTTCCTGGGTATGAAATCCCCGAACGTTTTTTTCTTTTTTTTGATAAATGTCTTTGATGACGTCATATCCGGCTTTTCGTGAAAGTTGAGGCTGCACTGTCACGCCCTCATTTTTCAACCAAATTGGTTGAAATTTTGGTCAAGTAATCTTCGACAAAGCGCGGACTTCGGTATTGCATTTCAGCTTGGTGGCTTAAAAATTAATTAATGACTTTGGTCATTAAAAATCTGAAAATTGTAAAAAAAAATAAAAATTTATAAAACGATCCAAATTTACGTTCATCTTATTCTCCATCATTTTCTGATTCCAAAAACATATAAATATGTTATATTTGGATTAAAAACAAGCTCTGGAAATTAGATATATAAAAATTATTAGCAAAAATTAAATTGTCGAAATCAATTTAAAAACACTTTCATCTTATTCCTTGTCGGTTCCTGATTCCAAAAACATATAGATATGATATGTTTGGATTAAAAACACGCTCAGAAAGTTAAAACAAAGAGAGGTACAGAAAAGCGTGCTATCCTTCTTAGCGCAACTACTACCCCGCTCTTCTTGTCAATTTCACTGCCTTTGCCATGAGCGGTGGACTGACGATGCTACGAGTATACGGTCTTGCTGAAAAATGGCATTGCGTTCAGTTTCATTCTGTGAGTTCGACAGCTACTTGACTAAATGTTGTATTTTCGCCTTACGCGACTTGTTATGTTTTAGTATCGCTTAGGATAATGTTCTTTCGTCAAATGGGACTAGCAGACGAACATTTGCACCCGTGTTCCAACGTTAATTACTGTATGAAGTTCAGTTTTCTGGGGAAAATAGTGTATGAAACCGCTTTATGTTTAAATTGATGAGATGTGTGCATTTGGTTGCGTGTGATCTGTTTATAAAATGAAATATTGTTGAAAACTGACCGTCGGATTGCAGTCAGTGTTGTCGAAGAAACTGAGTGACAAGAAGGGAACTACTCTTGTCGCTAGACAAAGTATGAGTTACTTACCTTGGGAATTTGCTTGTGATGAACCGTTTGTGCACGGCAAATCTAGATTCAGAAAACAACCGAACTCATGGATTTTATATGGAGATTCATGTGTTCAGGCCTGTAGTTGTTAATTTAAATGCGGTATGCTTGTATTGTTTGCTCCAGAAATGTATACTTCGTACATTAGAGCGTTCGGAACTTTTCAGTCGCAAAAGCTGGCTCGTTATTTGTTTGGTTGCTGGGTCATTATTGAAAAATAACTAGCTCTACAAGTTTACAGAGGTAAAGAAGCAGAGGGAGGAATAAAAAAAAAATATTTCATTTATTTCGGCATGTAGGTATTTCGGTTGTAAGCAATTCTGTTATAATAAAAAAAATTCACCCATTATTAGAAAGGGAAAACAAAGTTGGAATGTCGGGTGCGCATTCCAAGTTGATCCCTTTTTAACTAAATATAGCGCGCGTTATTACTAACAATGTTCTTGTACAAGCTTATAAAATATAAAGCCCACATGTTAAAATACCTTAACAACTACAAAGTGAGAAATTACAACGACGGTCAACAGTCAGTTATATATTGCTTGCAAGCCTTTCCGCCCTGTGTCCAAAATATCCCCCATGCACTGGCATGGTCCTAAGAGGACACACTTATTACTCAACAGTAAATTTCAGTAAGCCTTTAGCCGGACTCTGTCATTTGTATGTTTGTGAATGTCCCAGAAAAAAACCAAAAAACACCCAAGATCACGGAAGCGTGATTAACCATTCGCAGTCAATTCAAGGGAATGCACGCTGAAAACGTCCGCTTTCATTTCACCAAAGAGGGGGCCGGGGAGGAAGGTGTTTTGTTAATTTTCTATCGCTGGTACATGGTACTCGCACGTGTCCAAAGTGTGTAGGAAAAAGAACAAGTCGCGTAAGGCGAAATAACAACATTTAGTCAAGATGTCGAACTCACAGAATGAAACTGAACGCACTGCTTTTTTCACCAAGACCACATAGGGCCTACTCGTAGTTTCGTCAGTCCACCGCTCGTGGCAAAGGCAGTGAAATCGACAAGCCATGCAGAATAGTGCGGTAGTGGTCGCGCTGAGCAGGATAACACGCTTTTCTGTATGTCTATTCTTTTTAGCTTACTGAGTTTGTTTTCAATCCAAACATATCATCTATTATGTTTTTGGAATCAGGGACTGACAAGGAATAAGATGAAATTGTTTTTAAGTCGATTTCGGAAAATTAATTTTAATCATAATTTTCATATTTTTAATTTTCAGAGCTTGTTTGTAATCCAAATATAACATATGTATATGTTTTTGGAATCAGACAATGACGAAGAATAAGATGAAATTATTTTTGGATCGTTTAATAAAAACATAATTTTAATTACAAGTTTCCGATTTTTAATGACCAAACTCATTCATTAGTTTTTAAGCCACCAAGCTAGAATGCAATACCAAACCCCGGGCTTCGTCGAAGATTGCTTTGCCAAAATTTCAATCAATTTGATTGAAAAATGAGGGTGTGACAGTGCCGCCTCAACTTTTACAAAATGCCGGATATGACGTCATCAAAGGTATTGATCGAAAAAAAGAAAAAAACATCCGGGGATATCATTCCCAGGAACTCTCGTGTCAAATTTCATAAAGATCTGTCCAGTAGTTTAGTCTGAATCGCTCTACACACGCACAGACAGACAGACAGACAGACAGACAGACACACACGCACACACACACACACACACACACACACACACACACACACACACACACACACACCACGACCCTCGTCTCGATTCCCCCTCTATGTTAAAACATTTAGTCAAAACTTGACTAAATGTAAAAAGTAAAGGGATGTTTTGCGCAAACTTGTAACATGACAGATTATACGGTCATCAAAGCAGACGAATTCTCTCTTTATCCCCCCCTCTGCTTCTTTCTCTCTGTAAACTTGTAGGGCTAGTTATTTTTCGGTAACTTACCCAACAACCAAAATCACTTACCCAACAACGGGCCTGAATCCTCGATAGCTCATGGGTAGAGACTGTACACATTGTGGATCTACTTTTTGCGACTCAAAAGTTCAGAACACTCTAAAGTACAAAATATACATTTCTGGAGCAAACAATACAACCATACCGCATTTAAACCAGCAACTACAGGCTTGAACACATGAATCTCAATATAAAATCCATGAGTTTGGTTGTTTTCTGAATTCAGATCTGCCGTGCACAAGTCGTTTATCGCTAGCAAGATTCCAAGGAAAAGTAACTCTCATACTTTGTCTAGCGACACGAGTAGTTCCCCTTCCAGATTTCGGCTTCATCGACAAGACTGCAATCCGACGGTCAGTTTTCAACAATATTTCATTTTATAAACAGATCATACGCAATCAATTGCAAACATTTAATCAACTTGAAGAACATGCAGCGGTTTCATACACTATTTTTCCCCAGAAAACTTAACTTCATACAGTTTTTAACGTTGGAACACGGGTGTAAAACTTCGTCTGCTAGTCACATTCGAGGAAAGAACATTTTCTGAGCGATACCAAAACATGAACAGAACACACACTATCTGCCTTTACCGCCACAGCAGAATGACAACATAACTGTGTACTTGATTTTAGTTCAAAACATGGAAACTGACAAGAAGTGTTAACAAAATTGAATGATTTGCACGGAACTATACAACCGCGCATTAATCGATAGCCTGCGCAGGTAGACTGGTTGGGTGAATATGATTCGATCAAACTTTCGCACAAAAACTCCTCTTTTCTTTGAATAACTGAAGAAAGGAGGGATAAAGAGGTTACATACCTCGTCTCAGTGATTATCAAAAATAATGGTCTCAGTTCGCGGTCATGAAAAAGCTCGCTGAAGCTCGCATTTTTCATGATCCGCTAACTTCGACCATTATTTTTGATAATCACTGAGACTCGGCATGTAACCTCTACATCCCTGGCTTGAGGATTTGAGTGATTTATGGCCCGCAAGTGGGTGTCAAAAGGGGGTGGAGGTGGCCAGACAAAGGTCACCACGGCTGTGAACTGAGGCGAAGAGGGGGGGGGGGGGGGGGTGAAAGGGGGAGTGAGTTTGGGTGGCAGAAACAAGAAGATAAAGTTGTGCATTGATTGTTTCACAGCTGTGATATTTTACTAATGTAGCGATGTGTAATTCTCTTAGGTTGGTTTGCTGTAAGCTTTTTTTTTTTTTGCTGTATGTTTTCTCTCTTTTTTTCTATTTTGTCTTATATGTCTGTATTGAACAATTTAAAATGAAGAGGAAAATCACGAACCACGATCCTCTCAACGAAACAGTACCTTGAAAACCTGCGCACGCGCACACACACACACACACACACACACACAACTTTTCTAGAAAACATTGGCTGCATTTTTTTGTTAAAGAAGAAATCCAACAAGTGTTGTTCATGTGATTTGCCCGGTCGGTTTCCTTTTGTTCTCATACGCGAGATGTCTCAAGAGGACCCATTTTGGCAAAGTTTAGAGTAGAGGGGGGGGGGGGGGGGGGAGCATGTCCGTAGTTTTATGATCCAAGTGGACAAGCGATCGACAAAAGCCCGACAAAAGACTGCCAAGTGCCGTAAATGAGCTCAACAGTCAGGTAAGATCAAGGTGCGATTTTTGACTTGTACTTCATACCAGTTTTCCTGGTCTCTTCTCTCTTCAACAAAGGTCTAGCAACAAAGTTTGGGGAGTGTAATCTCATAAGGAGTGACATAATATCACATGCCGCGATGCGAATATGAGGGAACGAGACAGAAGAATGAATAAAACAGCCGCTATTACGCTATCTGTGTTGTTGTGGCTGGAAGAAAAAAAGAAAAAGAAAGAATACCGTCCAACACGAAGAAGAATGGGGAAAAAAATCTTAAATAAAGGGAGAGGTACACAGGTTGCGATTCATCTCGGCTAGATATTATTCACGATTTTTGTAAACATACATTAGTATACACGCATCAGACATACAATTACATGTATCAGCATCCTACATTTTTTCCGTGTCTGCCTTCTGGCCGGGTTTGTGATTTCCACATTACTATATATTCATTTGTTCTTCTCACTGACAGTGCGGGCTCAACTTTTGCAAACGGGAAAATATGACATCAAATAATGCTATCAAATATCGGAGAACAGCCTCACTAGCGAATGCTCTCAAGAATATGTAAATCAATGTTCATCAAAATCCGTCTGGTAGTTTTTGAGATATGCTCTGCACACACACACACAAACACACACACAGTCAGTGTGTCATTACTTGACTGAATCAGTGAATGTGAAAAGACTATGGGTAGTCGTCTAAGACAGGTTAAAATCAGTCTAACGAATGACTACATAAACCTGCAGTGCATGTGTCAGGTTTTAATTTGTGTTTGTTTGTTCTTTCTTTATTTTGTTTTGTTATTTCGTACGTTCGTTGATAAAATGTCCCAACCTGCCGCACACACACACACACACGCACACACACACACACACACACACACACATTAGAATCCCGAATCCCCTCCCCCATTCTCCACCCGATAGCTCCTCTTTGTTTCACTCTCTCCTCCTCACAAATAACAATTTGATACGTTCATCTTTAATCCACCCCCCCCCCCCCCCCCCCCCCTCCCCGAATCCTCTCCCCATTCTCCCCCCGATAGCTCCTCTTGTCTCGTTCTCTCCCCCGGCAGGGTATCTCAGCTGCCTACTTGAGTGAGTAACAGAAGAGACATTGTCATCATCTCTCTTCTGGGAACTGTACATGTTCGACAATATTATGAACCAGGTCGACAAAAGACAGTCAAGTATGTAATGAGCCAATCAGTCAGATGACATCAAGGTGTCAAGTTCTGAATTCTTCTCATACTGCACTGTCCGCTGGGCAGATTCACTTGAACTTGAAGCAGCTTGTCTCGATACATCGCCCTCCCTCAAGATCGTAAAATGGCCAATTAAGTACTTGAGATATCAATGGCCGCTCTCAGTCTCATGCACTGAGCTAGTCTGATTAAACAGCTTGCTAAAGGTTGCGTCCGTCTATGTGAAACGTGTTTTTCCTTTGTGTTCCACTGCTTGCGACCCATTGTTTCGCTATACTGACTCGAAAGTAGAGGCGAAGAGAATGTGTATCCCTTGAACTGAACTGAATTAGGGCTGACATTGTGACTATTGGAAAGACCCGCCATCTTAGGCCGGTCCGTTTCCAATCATGGTCTCGACAATCAAGTAATCTGTGCATGTGTACATGGAGTACAATAAGTGATAACGTGATAACGTCTCATGTGGAACTTCTTCTTCTCCGTTCGTGGGCTGAAACTCCCACGAATTTTACGTGTATGACCGTTTTTTACCCCGCCATTTAGGCAGCCATACGCCGTTTTCGGAGGAAGCATGCTGGGTATTTTCGTGTTTCTATAACCCACCGAACTCTGACATGTGCTTGCGTGTACACACGGGGGTGTTCGGACACCGAGGAGAGTCTGCACACAAAGTTGACTCAGAAATAAATCTCTCGCCGAACGTGGGGACGAACTCACGCTGACAGCGGCCAACTGGATACAAATCCAGCGCGCTACCGACTGAGCTACATCCCCGCCCTCATGTGGAACAACTGAAAACAACTTACCTTCGAGTTGATTACGATGGATATTTTAGTCCTGAAAGGGTTCATCCAAGTTGAAAACCAAATTTGGGATACACAAAGTCGACCGTCCCAACACCGGAGAACACTGTCGGTTAGTAACGGGTCTTTTTTTTTTTTTGGGGGGGGGGGAGTTTCGCACTCGCAAATCCATTTAACTCAGCAAATTCCTTGAAACAATATGCATTTATGTTATACTCTTTTCGTCTTGCACAATTAGTGAACCTTTATATGTTTGACCGAACAAATAGAATATTACGAAACTAAAGATGCAGGTGAAAAAACCGAAATGATTGACAAAGTTTCGACGTTGTCTCTCTCTGTCTCTCTCTTTATCTAGCTCTCTCTGTTTCTCTCTCTCTCTTTCTCTGTCTTTCTCTGTCTCTCTCTCTCTGTCTCTCTGTCTCTGTCTATGTCTCTCTCTCTCTATCTCTATGTATCTGTCTCTCTCTGTTTCTCTCTCTGTCTCTCTGTCTCTCTCTTTCTTTCTCTCTCTCTCTCTCTCTCTCTCTCTCTCTCTCTCTATCTCTCTCTCTCTCTCTCTCTCTCTCTCTCTCTCCTGTACGCATTTAAACAAAACTCAGGCCAGGTGGTTTAAAGTATGTTTTGTTCTCATACTCCACCAGTAAATCCGAGTCAGTTATGTTTGAACCACTGATCGAGTCGCACGGTGACATATATACAAACCAGATTTTCTTTTCATGATCCTTCTCCCATTAGCCTTGCATTTTATATTCTTCCCAACAACACCCTTAAATCCTCCACACACTCAAGCTCTTCAGACACTTTTCCACTTTAAAAAAATATTCAGGTATTGATTCGAATGCCTGTGGTTTTTATCGGGGGAGGCTAGTCAGTGTCGACTGTCGCAGTCCGTTTACACTTACCTCCCTTGGTTTTAAAAGCATTCAGTGCTTCCGCTTAGGTCACGGTTGTTTTCTTCGAAGGTAAAGGTTAAAGATATAGTGTCCACGCCGCCATTTTGGAGAGTTTTCTGTCGAATTCAGCCGATTTGAAGAATTTGGGGAATCTAGTGTACCTTAATTAAGACGCACCTGGCCCGGTTTGCTCCATAAAGCACCACAAGTATGCTAAATAATTAAATCAAAATGAGTAAATTGGCATTTTGACGTGTCTGCTCTCCACCATTTGAAGATTAAAATTGGCCGTCATAGACTGGTTTTCGTCGCCAGAGCGTGCCGTTAGCATGATGACTCAAAACAATGGCGGATGGGATAGCCCGCAAGTTTCAGTAAGAAATCGACTCCATGTGGTTCAGAAAGCAGCTGACTGACTCCGAACGACACAGAATCACGAGAAAGACATGCTCGGCGCACGAAATGCAAAGTTATCATCAGCAAGCAGTCGGAAAGTTGGATTCAACTGAGTGTTTTACCGTTCAGTGTGTGCCGCGACGCAGCTCTATCCTGCTACTGGAGTTGTAAGTATCAAATAAAGCGAGTGTTGTCGTGTATTCTTTGGAAAGACCTGGACACATTTTGCTGCCGTGTTGTATGTGTGTCTGCTGGTGTGTAGTGCGAATGAAGGATCAATCAAGCGGCCGAATGTGTCCAGTTTTCCTGTTTTTGTTTAAACACGGACACAGTGTGTGTGTGTACAACTACGGTGCGTGTATGTCTGTGCACTGCTCAGGAGCTTGTATCAAAACGCCGGTCGATCATTGAAGTAAGGGTAAACATGCAGGAGTAAATAATGATCCACCGGCGGTTGGATACAAGCTCCTGTGGTGCACTGTATATGAGACAGAGACAGAGACTGACAGAGTAGCCAGTCTGTGGGTTATCCCCCTAAAATATGTTTTGAGATGGAAAAAAGTAGGGTCAGTCAGCACACGTGATACTGCTATTTTAACTCTTGATGGGCAGTTGTTTCTTTGCAGTCTTTGGAGGTTGTGCAACAGTGCAACAGAAAATGTTATTTATAACTGACAGTTTTATTATTGTTCGTGGTATGAGTTTTTCTGTGCAGTAAGAACTATGATTGAAGTTTGGGGGTAAAGCTTTGTGAAAGGGTTACTTTTAATGAAGAACACATTCTTCCTCAAGGTTCATTGAAGCAAACACTAAATGTGGCAGAATTTCATTCATCCTTTCTTTGTTGACTGCCATTTTTAAGTGTCGCTGTGCATGTCGAAAGCTTCATGTTCAGAACTGATGTTGCTGTAGAATTGTATGTAATTGGCCAGCCTGTGGTTTACACTTAGTGGTTTTAGATGTTGCTATAATTACTATAACAATTTTCTGAAATGTCCAGGGAACAAGCACCCGGGCATCAAACATTCTTGCAATGTGTGGCAATAATGGCATAAAATATTTCAGACAAAAAGATCAGTAAGGTGAGTTTAAATGTTCATAATTCTGGTGTAAGTCAAGCTTATCTTTTATCTTGAGCAACTATCTCTGTCATGTCTCTCTCAGTTTGCCATACAAACCCAACAAAACCGTCTCAGAGCCTCATTAGAAAGATCTGCTACCCAGAGCAACATGTTTTTATATTTAGTCAAGTTTTGACTAAATATTTTAACATCGAGGGGGAATCGAAACGAGGGTCGTGGTGTATGTGTGTGTGTGTGTGTGTGTGTGTGCGTGCGTGCGTGCGTGCGTGCGTGCGTGTAGAGCGATTCAGACCAAACTACTGGGCCGATCTTTATGAAATTTTACATGAGAGTTCCTGGGATTGATATCCCCGAACGTTTTTCTCCTTTTTTCGATAAATGTCTTTGATGACGTCATATCCGGCTTTTCGTGAAAGTTGAGGCGGCACTGTCACGCCCTCATTTTTCAACCAAATTGGTTGAAATTTTGGTCAAGTAATCTTCGACGAAGCCCGGACTTCGGTATTGCATTTCAGCTTGGTGGCTTAAAAATTAATTAATGACTTTGGTCATTAAAAATCTGAAAATTGTAAAAAAAAATAAAAATTTATAAAACGATCCAAATTTACGTTTATCGTATTCTCCATCATTTGCTGATTCCAAAAACATATAAATATGTTATATTTGAATTAAAAACAAGCTCTGAAAATTAAATATATAAAAATTATTATCAAAATTAAATTGTCCAAATCAATTTAAAAACACTTTCATCTTATTCCTTGTCGGTTCCTGATTCCAAAAACATATAGATATGATATGTTTGGATTAAAAACACGCTCAGAAAGTTAAAACGAAGAGAGGTATAGAAAAGCGTGCTATCCTTCTCAGCGCAACTACTAAACCGCTCTTCTTGTCAATTTCACTGCCTGAACGGTGGACTGACGATGCTATGAGTATACGGTCTTGCTGAAAAATTGCATTGCGTTCAGTTTCATTCTGGGAGTTCGACAGCTACTTGACTAAATATTGTATTTTCGCCTTACGCGACTTGTTACTTCTGCTGCAACCAACTGGGGGAAACAAAACGAGGGCACCGCTCTGCAGCATTACTTTGAGAAACAAAAAACACCACACCAGCTTCTCTATGAAGCGTTCAGGATTAATTGTACACACAGACCATGCTTTTATGGGAGCATCTCCAGATGCCATGGTCAGCTGTGACTGTCATGGGTTAGGCTGTGTGGAGGTGAAATGTCCTTTCACCTTCAAGGAGTCAGCTGTTGAGTGTGCTGTGGCAGACCGCCATTTCTGTTTGGAATCTAACAGTGAGGGGGTGCTTTGTCTGCGCAAAGACCACCCATACTTTAGTCAAGTACAGTGCCAGATTTTTATGACCAGTTCCTCCTACTGCGATTTCATGGTGTGGACTACTGTGGATAAAGTTATTGTCCGAGTATTGCCTGACTGTGATTTTTGGGCAATGTGTGTGGAGAAAGCTTTGAAAGTGTTCCGACTCGCAGTTCTTCCAGAGCTAGTTGGAAACTGGCTGGACAGAGAAGCTGAGCCTCCACAAGCAGTGGATGTGAACCAGGAGCAGCTGCAAACACCAGCCGTGAAACGCAGCCAGACTCGCTTGCTCATGTGTGGGAAAACAAACATGTATGATTGTACACACAGAAAGTGGCAGTAGTAAAGTTGTAGAGAGGGAGAGAAAAGAGAGCATGTAATGTTTTAAATCACAGTTCACACTCACAGAGGAGTCATTAATTGTTCCATTCTTGTTTCATTTTATTCTTAAAAGTAATCATGCAGAGATGTAGGCATACATTTTGATTTCAGATCACCGACCACAATACAAAATCAAGTGCTACAGGTATAAATTATAATGCATACAGGACCTTATTTTGTGGTTGTTTTACATCCACTGCTGTGAATAACAAAGAATCATGAGCAGTTTGATTATCAACTTATTCAGCCAGGTATATTGTTCATTCTCCTTGTTCAATGTTTCCAGTGACACGGATTGACTGCTTGATTTAGGGAACAAAATTAATAAGAGTGTGTGGTCCAGCGTAGTTCTGCATCAGTACAGTCAAGTAATACAGTGTTTCAATTGGCAGTGGAACTGAAAGTTAGTTTCTATTATCAACTAGTTCTGTTTTGATGACAACAAAATTGAACACATTTATTTCTGCAAAAAAGCGCACAGGTCTATTTATCATAATGAATAGTTAATGACTCATATGCCCACAGTATATGTTATTTCAATGTGGAACATTTAGTGAAAGAGTTCTTCTCTTCACTTTGGCTTCATACCTGCAATACTGGTAGTGGTATGTTCAGTGTTGCTTGCAGTTGCATGTTATTGGTAGTTTAAATGTGTGCTCGCATTTCAAGTGTAGGCCATTTAATTTTGCAATGCTCCTTATCTTGTTTCCTGTGTAGAGCTATTTTGAGGTTAATCAGCATAATTCAACCTTTGTCAGTTGTGTCAATACATGTCACATTTATGCAAAATTATTTCAAAGTGTATGTTAATGTGGTGTGTGTGTGTGTGTGTGTGTGTGTGTGTGTGTGTGTGTGTGTGTGTGTGTGTGTGTGTGTGTGTGTGTGTGTGTGTGTGTGTGTGTGTGTGTGATAGAAAGAATGAAATCTGTTTTGAATTGGAAGGAAATAGCAGCAGGTCAGATCATATACACATATTCAAATTCAAGATTCCATCCAGTGAAAACATGATAACAGAAAAACTGTTGCTACTGCTCATGTGAGACACCTGAATCAGAATCAGATACAATACACCACAGTTTAATTAACACATTCTTTAAACAATTCCTTCATCTTTAAATTCAAGATTCCATCCATTGAAAACATAACAGAAAGACTATTGCTACTGCTCATGTGAGACACCTGAATCAGAATCAGATACAATACACCACAGTTTAATTAACATATTCTCTAAACAATGCCTTCAGTTCACCAGGCTGTGTTTATGCAGCGTCACAGCAAGAATCACATGATACCAGTGCAAACATTGACAAGCCCACATGATACAGTGACTATTTTGTCCAGTGTACCACTTCTTCTCCTTCCCTTGCAAACAAAAGATCAGTCGGAATATCAGAGTTCTGAATTTTGTTCTTTCCACAAAGAATACCGATAACTCGCTCAACATGAATTCTCAGATTAGCTAGTTTGCGTGTTGACTCTATTTCATAAGCTGTAAGCTGACTCTTCCCTCTTGTAAAGGCAGGGATTTTCACTTGTGCACCTCTCATAGCCACTAGTTCATTAATGTCAAATCCCCTGTCAGCCAAAATCACATCATTTTGTACAATATTGTCTAGATACCCACTATTTGCAGTGATGTGCTTGTCACTTGTTCGCCTACCCCACCCTTTAGAAGTAAAAGAAATATGGCCTTGAGCCTTGAGGTGTAATTGATATTAGGTATTTAATTGTATTGTTGTGCTTGTAGTTTGACCAGGTGAGTGCACTAGCATCAACACTGGAGGGTCTCTAAATGAATATTTCAAAACAGTCAATAATGGACACTACTCTGTTCCAGGGATAGGGAAGGAACTGTGGCGGTAAACTTGTCTTTATGCTTGGCCTGTCTGGCCAGAAAACAAGTGGCTGCAGTCTGTGGTACATGATATCAGGGACCTATAGGTCTATGATGATATGCACAGTCTCGTGAAAAACTTTGCTGGCAGTTGTTCTTGACACAGAAAAGATGTATGCCAGGTATTGCAGGCGTGTGTTAAGGCGTATATATGCATGAATGTGAGCATGAGAGCTTGAAACTGTGTCAGTGCTCTGCGCGAGTGTGTTGGAAGAAAATCAAATAATGTAACAAGTGTGAAGACATTAGAAATCCCAGTAAAATATCGTACAGTGTCGTCATTGTCCCTCAAAGAATCAAGTGTCATTTTTTTCTTGGCAAGTTCGTCTTTAAGTTCCCGATTTTCTAGCACCAGCCTGTTTAGTTCATCCCGTAGCTGCTTTTCTTCATCTTTAGAAATCCAGGCAAAATTGTCATAGGTTTCAGTCTGGCAGTAAGTACCACCACAGTCACCTCTCTCGGGAAGAGGAGCAGCCAGTTCTGCTGTATCCGAAGTACCTTCACCGTCGCCATCACCAGCATCCTCTGCTAAATTAGGGTGAGAAGGAGTTGACTCACTCCCCACAAGCTTCTTGAAATTTTCCTCTCCTTGAGTCTCTGGTACCGTCCTTGTTGGCTGTCAGGCTGTGTCCCTGCACCATACCCAAGTTTCAAAGTAGGCGTCCAGCTCGGACTGTTTACTTCCCACAGGGTTGATGGTTGCCCTGCAAAAAAATCAAATGCAAATGTATTGTAAATTATGGATTGGGAGTTATTTTAAAAATAACTCACCCAAACAAAATGAATGAGTAAATCTAGACACAGATCTACCCTTTAAAACTGAACTATGAAGTTGTATCAACAATGACCATTTATTGTTCAAATAAATTCTGATTATCAAATCCAAGTATTTCACACATATGGCATTCTCACAAGTCATGGTTTTGGGCAACCATGATTATGATGATAAGTTGTTATAGCGAGTAAGTGTAAGACTGACTCACTCCCCGGTCAGTCATAGACTGCACTCAGTGCAAGACTGACCGACTGTCCGCACACTACCATCACAACACAGCTTGCATAAAACATAGACTAACCAAGGCAGGTGTACAAAAGCATGAGTACTTACCATTAACAAAATGATCAGAGCACACGTATCTCCTAGCTGTTGATTCAAAGTTGAAATTCTTCAGCTGAAGCTTGAAGCTGTGCCAACCATTCTCGCCCGCGTCGTGCACGGTCAAATCCCTTGTCTCTTTGCCCTTTCCGTTGACAACAAATGGAACAGAAAAGAATCTTCTGTCCCTATCTCTATCTTGTCTGTTATGGCAATTTTTAACACTACAACTAGAGACCATGTCGATAAATGCAGGGGATTCGGAGTGCAGATTTCGCGTGTTGCCTTCTCGCGAGTTCCGCCGGAATGCCTGAGGCAAGGCTGGACAACTCTGCACACGACTGTGTGACGTCATCGCGTCAGAGCTCATTGAGTATGACACAACTCAGCTATGACGTCAAATTACGTCAGCTACGTCACACTGGAGTCAAAGATGCCAGACAACCCCACCCAAAGCTCGGAGCAATCCAGCAGGGAGGGAGGAGCAGGGCAGAGGAGCGAGGAGCAGACGAACGAACAAACCGGAGGAGAAACAGCAACTAAGAAAAGCCAGAAAGCAAAAAAAACAAAAACACCCAATGCAGGAGCCGCACAGACTGAGGAGAATGCCGGAGAAGGGGAGGAGAAGGAACAGGACGAAGAGGAGACAAAGCCTGGTAAGATTACCCCCCCCCCTCCCCAAATACTACTCAAGAACCCCCCCCAAAAGCGGCGTATGGTTGCCTAAATGGGGGGGGGGGGGGGGGGACGGTCATACACGTAAAAACCCACTCGTGCAAATACATGAGTGAACGTGGGAGTTTCAGCCCATGAAGGAAGAAGACGGAGAAGAAGAACTCAAAAACAAATGAAGGTTATGTTGATCTTTAGAGTTGTAAATTCAGGGACGTTTTAATACTGCAATCTAAGCCTATGATTTTGCAGAATTTGATCTTCTAAAATATAAAGTCATTTTAGTTACCATTCAAGTTACAGAATGAACTACGTGGATGTGTTTTATTGTATGGGGTTTAGTCTTTAGAAGTAAAACGTCGGCGCGACCAGGTAGACAACTATATCGATCTTACAATACATGCCATTTCTGTAACTGAGAGAGACAACCATGGCAGCTATTTTCCTCGATCAAATCAATGGGGTTCTGATTTGGCCTATATGGTCCGCTGGACCCAAAAAGCAACAGCTATCAAATCAAATCCTCGATCAAATTACCAAATTAAATAATCTGCTTAATTGTGGGGCCCAATCCGGCAATTGATTTCACAATAATATTGATATGTGACTTGTAGTTGTATCAAAACTAACTTTTTTTTATAAATGCCACTGGATTGTTAGCTATGAATTTACAACGCTAAAGTTCAACATTACATGTATATATATATATATCAAAACTGGTCTTCATACTGAAGGAATGAGGGACGTAACCCAATTGTCATGTTACGGAACAAACTTAGAATCGGGCGAATTTGACACTTAGTTTGGCTCAATTGTATGGACCGAGGGCTGGAAAAGATCTAGAAAAAGAAGACAAAAACAAAGGGAAGTTAATTAAACGATCTAAAAATATTTAATAGAAGTAATAAGTGAGGGGCGGTGTCCACTATTAAAAAAGCTGCAATTCTCTTGGAGGTTTTGACACCCGATTCATCAGATTTTCTCAAGGAATCAATTTAAAGGGGTAAAGATCAAAGACATCATTTCACTAGATTCTCACACGCGGGGGCACTCCACTGTTTTTACCACCACGCAGCGGGTTGTCGGGGGGTGTGTGTTCATTCCTAGAATGGCCAAGAGCGGTTCATATTTGGGAATGTCGGCAGATTAACGCTCAAAAACAAATTGAAGGCTCACAGTCACCCTTTTTTTTTTCTAAAGCCTGCTTTGTTTTGAACAAAGAGGGTAGTAAATGTTATCCACCTTTCATTTACGTCGTACAAAACAACAAAAGCAGTTGCAGTATGTAGTATAAATTATGTAGATCTTCCTCGGAGTATTATGCTTCGCGAAGCTGGCCGCACGGAGATTTAGCACTGAGTTTTCGGTAAAACGACTTCGCAAAGTCTTCTCGAAGTCAACTTGAGGACCGCCTTAACAAATGTCAGCCCCAAAGCTCAACCATGACAAAGATCAGAAGAACATGAAGTAGCCAAAACTTACATGAAAAGAAAAATACCAACGCTGTATGTACCATTTTAAACGAAGAAGCTGTCTGGACTTAAAGGCACAGTAAGCCTCCCGTAAACCATCACAGATACGGTCAGGCTTTTACACACAGTATAAACACCCTATCATTTAAACACTCACCGATTGAGAACATCCTAGGTGCCCTCCGTAAAGAGCGAACAATTTTCAAAGAATTTATTTTTGCGTGGTTTATCTTACCCCTGAGCCATCGTGAACCCGTGTGATCCAGTTTCCCTTTTTCACAATGTAGTCGTCAGTTAGTCATTTGAATGCGACTCGATGTCAGCTTATCTACAATAGCACGTTTTTATGCACGAAACAAACGGCTGTGGTTCACAAGAACTCTAGCGATGGCTTTTGACTCTTGAGAGGAACGGCGATATGCCGCATAAACTGTCGTCTGCTGCGACCCTTGCGTGACCCTGCTTCCGGGCTTTTCTTTTTTCAAACTTTCACAACTTCGAATTGCACTGATCTTGTCTTGATGAAAACACGCTGTCAATTTATTATTTAGATTTTAAAAGTTAGGTCTAGCGCAAAAACGCACCACGGTCCAAAAACTTTCTGATTATCATCGATCCACGGCTATCGCCAGTTTAAGGGAAGTAACTCATTTTTTACCTGAGTTCAGGATGGGTCCAAAAAGTGTTCGAGACAATCTGCAAAATTAATTCTTTAAAAATTGCTCGCTCTTTACGTAGGGCACCTAGGATGTTCCCGTTTGGTGAGCGTTCAAATGGAAGGGTGTTTGTACTGTGTGTAAAAGCCTGACAGTATCTGTGATGGTTTACGGGAGGCTTACTGTCCGGGCGTGATTTCCGGGATCTTCATAACAGCCGTCCAGCACCAAAACGAGGCGCCATTGTTGTAAAGGGCCAAGTCCACGAAAATAAATTCTTTGAAAATTTCTCACGCTCGACAGAAAGCAGCCAGGATGTTCCCGTTCGGTGAGCGTTTAAATGGAAGTATGCTTGTACTGTATGTAGACGCTCGGGGAGCTCTGTGAATGTGATGGTTTACGGGAGGCTTACTGTGCCTTTAAGTAGAAGCAAGTCACTTTTAGTTTTTGATTGTGCATTTAATTGGCTTAATCAGTATTCAAGATGGCAAGCTATTGCTTTCGATGCTACAAACGCGGCGGAGTTATTTTATACACAAAGTATTTTTTACTCAAAGTACTCAAAATGCAGAAGAATAAAATGTACATTGACTACAATGTACAGTAGAAAACAAAAGAATTGCAATGGAAAGGTAAAAAAGTACAACTTTCTGTGCACCTTTTGAAACCAGGAATGCAGTTTCGTGCAATTTTACTCCAAAACCTGGCGCAAGAAAAACAAGTCGCGTAAGGCGAAATTACTACATTTAGTCAAGCTGTGGAACTCACAGAATGAAACTGAACGTAGTCCGCCGCTAGTGCAAAAGGCAGTGAAAGTGACGAGCCTGTTTGGCGCGGTAGCGATTGCGCTGTGCTTTACTGTACCTCTCTTCGTTTTAACTTTCTGAGCGTGTTTTTAATCCAAACATATCATATCTATATGTTTTTGGAATCGGGAACCGACAAGGAATAAGATGAAATAGTGTTTAAAACGATTTCGGAAATTTAATTTTGATCATAATTTTTATATTTTTAATTTTCAGAGCTTGTTTTTAATCCAAATATAACATATGTATATGTTTTTGGAATCAGAAAATCACGAAGAATAAGATGAAATTGTTTTTGGATCGTTTAATGAAAAAAAATAATTTTAATTACAAGTTTCCGATTTTTAATGACCAAACTCACTCATTAGTTTTTAAGCCACCAAGCTGAAATGCAATACCAAACCCCAGCCTTTGTCGAAGAATGCTTTGCCAAAATTTCAATCAATTTAATTGAAAAATGAGGGTGTGACAGTGCCGCCTCAACGTTTACAAAAAGCCGGATATGACGTCATCAAAGGTATTTATCGAAAAAATGAAAAAAACGTCCGGGGATATCATACCCAGAAACTCTCATGTGAAATTTCATAAAGATCGGCCCAGTAGTTTAGTCTGAATCGCTCTACACACACACACAGACACACACACACACACACACACACACACACACACACACACACACACACACACACACACACACACACACACACACACACACACACATACACCACGACCCTCGTCTCGATTCCCCCTCTATGTTAAAACATTTAGTCAAAACTTGACTAAATGTAAAAATGGTGGTCACGTGCAAATAGCCCCGCATAGTACTATCTTTCCCTTGGTTGTCTATTTTTAAAAGGAGCGCTAGCTTTAAGAGTAAAACTGCTTGGGGAATCTCAAAATCAACAGCAAGTGGCCAGCTCTACCTCAGCTTTCCTTGTAACAACTCTCCCAGAGTTCTACAAACTTTTCCTTTCATTGATTCTCTACTCCAGTTCACCCATGCGAGATGTTGTGTGCTGGATGCGAGTTATTTCAGTCAGCAGCGCTCAAAGACGTTGGGTAGAATAAACACCTCCGTGATTTCGCTGAAGGTTTTCTTCAAGTGTGTGAAAACCCAGTAGAACAATCTCGAAGAAAGAAGGAAATCGTTGAGACAGGATGCAAAGAGTCGGTGGTTCAATTAAACAGGATCGGTCCCTTTTCTCCGGAAGACTAGGGGCGGGATGGGGAAAGGGGGCGGGGGGTGTAAGGGGGATATTATCTATCCACGCCAGTGCGTACGCACTCAAGCACGTGTGACACACGCACGCGTACGCACGCAAACAGACACACACACCCACACACCCACACACACACACACACACACACACACGCACGCACGCACGCACGCACGCACGCACACGCACATGCACATGCACACACACAACCACGAAAGCACACATATACACACACACAAACACACTCACGCAAACACACACACAACCACACTTGCACGCCCGCACACACACACACACACACGCACGCACGCACACACACACACACATACACACATGCACGCGCGCACGCACGCAAACAGACACACACACGCACGCACACATGCACACACACACAACCACGTAAGAACACAATCATACACACACACAAACACACTCACACAAACACAAACACACAACCACACTCGCACGCACGCACGCTCTCTCTCTCTCTCTCTCTCTCTCTCTCTCTCTCTCTCTCTCTCTCTCTCTCTCTCTCTCTCTCTCTCTCTCTCTCTCTCGCCAAGTTGGTAAAGCTCCTTTGTTCATCCTTTCTCTCGTACACAGAAGAGAAACCACACATCCCGGACGACTTTTACTATGAGGTGGAGGAACTGTGGCGCAAGCCCCACAAGTCGGACGAGACGCTACCGGACGACCTGGTGACGCTGTACCACTCCTTCGGCTACCCGTGTCGGATGCGGAACAACCTGCACGCCATTGGAGTCGACCGGCTCATTTTCGCCGCCGGAGGGTACCTTCAGATTGTCGTCATGGGCAACTCCGGGTATAAGTATGAGTAAGTGGACCATACATCTAGCTGCAGATTGTTTTTAATCCAAATATAACATATGTATGTGTTTTTGGAATCAGAAAATCACGAAGAATAAGATGAAATTGTTTTTGGATCGTTTTATAAAAAAATAATTTTAATTACAAGTTTCCGATTTTTAATGACCAAACTCACTCATTAGTTTTTAAGTCACAAAGCTGAAATGCAATACCAAACCCCGGCCTTAGAAAACCGTTTTAGAAAAAAGCGAAAACTGTTTGAGTTATAAGCCTGTGACTAAGGTGACCCTCACACTGTTACCAGACACTCCCCGGACTTGTATTAAGCCTAGCGCAGAACCGCGCGAGGTGACATGCGACTCATTTCGTGGTGGAGGGTCACATATGTACATTGTTTTATGTCACACTCACAGCTTAAAAATAGTTTGGATTGACCAAGAAATGTTTGAGTTATGAAATAATTATATTTATTTGTCAACAACAAATGACGAGATAGAAAAATAAAAAATGGGACAGTAAATGTGTTATGTTACACAGCTTAAAAATAGTTTGGATTGATCGAGAAATGTTTGAGTTAGGAAAATAGCAACTGCTTGGATTGTAAAAAGAAGTCTAGAAAATGGAGTTTTGGTGCATTAGTGAAAAACATAATTGGCATAATTGTACATTGTTAATGTTAATTGAACATGATTCAGATATCATCAGCAACATGATTCAGATATCATCAGCAGCAAGTTATTGGCAAGTGAAACTGTAAACAAATGTTAAAGACAGTGGGTTTGAGAAACAGTAAAATATAGTTTGTACATGTAGTAAGAACACCTAAAACTTATCTCGGAAAGACACAAAAAAACTGCGTTGCGATCAAAAATATTGCGTGGCCCAAATGGGGGTCGAACCCACGACCTCCGCGTTATCAGCACGGCGCTCTAACCAGAGATATGTATGCTCCAACCAACTGAGCTAATGGGCCAAGGGAAAGAACCGTTGTGTGCCCTATCGCATGGCGTTGAAGCGAGTTACTTCCCTTACACCTTCAATGCTTTCAAGTGCACCACCGGAAGCTAGATGGTTTGCGATTGATGTCGCTCTAGAACTGTTTTTTGTCATATTTTTAGCGTGTGACTGTGAGATCTGAGATAGTTTTTGACTCACATGCGAACCAAAAGTGAGTCTATGTACTCACCCGAGTCGTCCGTCCGTCCGTCCGGACGTCCGTCCGTCCGGACGTCCGTCCGTCCGTCCGTCCGTCCGTCCGTCCGTCCGTCCGGACGTCCGTCCGGAAAACTTTAACGTTGGATATTTCTTGGACACTATTCAGTCTATCAGTACCAAATTTGGCAAGATGGTGTATGATGACAAGGCCCCAAAAAACATACATAGCATCTTGACCTTGCTTCAAGGTCAAGGTCGCAGGGGCCATAAATGTTGCCTAAAAAACAGCTATTTTTTTACATTTTTCACATTTTCTCTGAAGTTTTTGAGATTCAATACCTCACCTTTATATGATATATAGGGCAAAGTAAGCCCCATCTTTTGATACCAGTTTGGTTTACCTTGCTTCAAGGTCAAGGTCACAGGAGCTCTTCAAAGTTGGATTGTATACATATTTTGAAGTGACCTTGACCCTGAACTATGGAAGATAACTGTTTCAAACTTAAAAATTATGTGGGGCACATGTTATGCTTTCATCATGAGACACATTTGGTCACATATGATCAAGGTCAAGGTCACTTTGACCCTTATGAAATGTGACCAAAATAAGGTAGTGAACCACTAAAAGTGACCATATCTCATGGTAGAAAGAGCCAATAAGCACCATTGTACTTCCTATGTCTTGAATTAACAGCTTTGTGTTGCATGACCTTGGATGACCTTGACCTTGGGTCAAGGTCACATGTATTTTGGTAGGAAAAATGTGTAAAGCATGTGAGTCGTATGGGCTTTGCCCTTCTTGTTATTTTTATTGAGTCACTTGAGAAAAAGTGACTCTATGTAATCGGTCAGTGTTAGTCTGTCCGGCCGGCCGGCCGTCCGTAGACACCACCTTAACGTTGGACTTTTCTCGGAAACTATCAAAGCGATCGGGCTCATATTTTGTTTAGTCGTGACCTCCAATGACCTCTACACTTTAACGATGGTTTCGTTGACCTTTGACCTTTTTCAAGGTCACAGGTCAGCGTCAAAGGAAAAATTAGACATTTTATATCTTTGACAAAGTTCATCGGATGTGATTGAAACTTTGTAGGATTATTCTTTACATCAAAGTATTTACATCTGTAGCCTTTTACGAACGTTATCAGAAAAACAAGGGAGATAACTAGCCTTTTCTGTTCGGCAACACACAACTTAACGTTGGGCTTTTCTCGGAAACTATAAAAGTGACCGGGCTCAAATTTTATGTGAACGTGACTCATTGTGTTGTGAATAGCAATTTCTTCCTGTCCATCTGATGCCTCATATAATATTCAGAACTGCGAAAGTGACTCGATCGAGCGTTTGCTCTTCTTGTTATATAACCTATTATAGTGTAATTTTCATCATGCTGTAACAGTTTCAAGAAAGAATGAAAAAAAATTTGAAATACATTGCTGCAAACAACTAAGTTTGCTGAAAATTAGTTCCGGAATGTCACCGTTCACACAGGCAAATGCCTCCGAACAAAGAAAATGGACACTAATGATCATTGGTATCGCCAGCTTCTTGACGACAACCGGAGGAGGGTCCGTTGGCGCCTTAGCCGTCCACCCACAGGGCAAACTGTTTGCTGTTGGGGAGAAGGGTCCGACCCCGGTGGTGAACATCTTCACGGTGGCGGAGTACAAGCTGTACCGGATTCTGCGTGCCGGGACCACTGTTTCCTTCACCGCTATCGCATTCAACGAGCAAGGGGACTTGCTGGCATCTCAGGGTTAGTCTGTGTGTGTGTGTGTGTGTGTGTGTGTGTGTGTGTGTGTGTGTGTGTGTGTGTGTGTGTGTGTGTGTGTGTGTGTGTGTGTGTGTGTGTGTGTGTGTGTGTGTGTGTGTGTGTGTGTTTCCTGGAGGGGCATAACAATTGGGATAAGGTGAGATGGGAATGTAAATTAATGTTGTTCACCTGACCGATTTTCCACCGCTTGTTATTCAACTTTTGTCAGCAAGAAGTCACTGAACAGATGGCGAGGCAAAATCAGTCAGAAGTTTGCTATGAGTGTTTTTTCCTAAACGTGTGTGATCCGTCAGCCGTTTGAATAACATCAGCCTCCAACCCAACCCCACCCACACCTTAAAACCCAAAAGAGTACAGCGCAGCACAGGGCATGAATGAGAAGTCGCTGGAACGTTTAATTTGAGCCCCGTTGTTGTAATTGTCTTTGGTGAGGGGCGTGTCTTGACCCATCAGCTGAACCTACCACGCTTCTTTCCAGACTTACATTCCGCCCTCCGTCTGTAATGTGGCCCCCCTCCCCCCACCACTACCAAGCTTCCAAAATACATTGTAATCCCATTGTCCGGGCTTCGTCGAAGACTGCTTGACCAAAATGTCAATCAATTTGATCGAAAAATGGAGGCGTGACAGTGCTGCCTCAACTTTCAAATTAAAGCCTGATATGACGTCATCAAAGACATTTATGGAAGAAAAAGGGTATGGGGATATCATCTGGAAGAATGTGTATGTGGAGTTTCATGAAGATCTGTCCAGTAGTTTTCTGGGAATCACTCTAATCACACACACATACACACACACACACACACACACACACACACACACACACACACACACACACACACACACACACACACACACACACACACACACACACACACACACATACATGTATACATACACCACCACCCTCGTCTCGATTCCCAGTCTATTTTAAAAAAATTAGTCCAAGCTTAACTAAATGTAAACAGATGTGTGTAGATGGAAATCGACAGATAGATATGTGTTGGTGGAGATCGACAGACAGATATATACATCCGTTGATGGAGATCGACAGACAGATATATACATCCGTTGATGGAGATCGACAGACAGATATATACATCCGTTGATGGAGATCGACAGACAGATATATACATCCGTTGATGGAGATCGACAGACAGATATATACATCCGTTGATGGAGATCGACAGACAGATATATACATCCGTTGATGGAGATCGACAGACAGATATATACATCCGTTGATGGAGATCGACAGACAGATATATACATCCGTTGATGGAGAGCGACAGACAGATATATACATCCGTTGATGGAGATCGACTAAGAGATATTATATTTCCGTTGATGGAGATCAATATCCAGACGGACATAGGAAGATACAGATCGAGGGACGTACTGGGATGTGTCAGTGGAGATCAACAGACACACAGACAGATGCTAATGTCAAATTAACACACATGTTTAGGAGGAAAATCGACAAACATACACACATGTGTAAGCGCATATCGATTAATTTTCTAGGTTAACGTGTAGCATAACTATGTAAGTAAATTCCCCCTCCCACACGTCATCATACAGAGTTCTAGATGAGCGAAAGTGTAGCAAAGACCTGTACGCGTACGTGTAGAGATATTCGTCACCCGTGACTCACTTTTTTTTCTCCAAAAGTCTAAATCATACGTTGTTTTGCTCCCACCAAGACGTGTACGTATATCTTGGCAAACGCGTGACGTAAAAACAAGATTTGATGACGTTACAACTTACCCGTACACGTTCCCGTACACGTGCTGAAAAGTTCCATATCTAGATCTGTCTAATGAGTGACCACACAGCGGCGTCAGTCTGGCGCGTCCAGTCGCCCAGTGGTCAAGTACCGGTCACTTATCTTTGCTGCGACCTAACTTGACAGTCTGCGGTCATCCCTTCTGGGCTGGACTTGTCAACTCTACATCCGTTATCATATACGTTGTCTAGACAATTACATCTATGAACAGCAAGGGGCTTACGAAAGCGATTGGTTTTCCCCACGATTCAAAACTTTCTTATGATGATGAGGGGAGAGAGTTGGCATGGGTGAGGGTTGGGGGATGTAACACCCCCATTCCACACATCCGTTCTAGGTCTCGTTCCCGTAGCGACCAAGGAACGGCACGAGAATAGGAGGGATCGGGAGGGGACCTTAATGGAACGCCAATGGACGTTAACGGAACTCCTTTGAACAGTAGGAACGGTTGGGACGGGTGAGTTCGGGCTGCATGTTCAAAATTGTAGCCATTCCCCTCCCGTTCCAAATGAAAGGTAATGGAACCTTTACACATCGGCAACAGAACTCATGGATCGTTAATGGAACTTAACGCAATGGTAACGCTAGCGCTCTCACACACTACGTTGTCATACCCCATTCCACACATCCGTTCTAGCTTCAGTTCCCAGCCGTCCTCAGGACGGCTGCCACTACAGCCAGACGCTGCTCAAAGATGCCAAAAACGGCCGTTTGCGCAGCTGGGAACGGAAGCTAGAACGGATGTGTGGAATGGGGGTATAAGTCATGTCAACCTTGGCGGGAGAGAGTGGGCGCTGGGGCGAGGGGGGAAGGATGTTCTGAGGCAGGAACAGGATTATCAGAACAGATGTGTAGACGGAGTCCGAAATTAAGGGACAGAAGTACATATATGTATAAACGTGGGTAAACATACAGACGCCTCACTACAGATGAGAAGACCGACAACGTACGGTTGGAAGTCGACGGACAGAGATGTAGGTAAAGCTAGATAGACGGAACAATGGTAGGTCAGGGCCGGACCAAATGAGTTGTAAGGGGGGGTTCCTCCTTTTTTGGGGGGGCAAATCAGCGAAGTGGCGAAGCCACAAGCGCGCGCCTGCACGGCAGGCGCGCGAACTAGGGGGGTCCGGGGGCATGCTCCCCCGGAACATTTTTGAAAAACGGTTAAAATCTGTGCAATCTGGTGCATTCTGGGCCTTGTTTTGAGGGTTAAGAGCAGAATTGTGGGGGGGGGGGGGGTTACCTTTTTCTCATCGGATTTCACATTGAATAAAATTTGTTAGAGACACACACAAACTTTATTTAAAAAAAACCAAAACCAAAAAAAAACCACTCAAAGCAAGGTACATGCTTTTTCCAGGGGTGGGGTTCCGGAACCCCTGGAACCCCCCCCCCCCCCCCCCCCCTGGGTCCGGCCCTGTAGGTGGAAATGAACGGACAGACAGCAGATAATTATGTAGCTGCTTGATATCGACTCGATTAAAATGCAAGGTTTCTAATCCATTGAAAAGTAATATATTGTGTAAAAAATTCCATCTCACACGGCAGAAATTAATATGTAAAGCGCTTCGAGAACGTCAAGCGCTATATAAATCTCCCATATAAATAAATAAATAAATAAATAATGACGTCCCACTTTTGACCTTGATTATACGTGCTCATCAATGGATTTTGCGGTAGGCATAAATAGGACAGGTACTTCAGAGCTAATTCCACGGCAAATGCTATGAAAACTTTATATAATGCTAGAGGGTTTTCTGCTGTCAGAAATGCTTTTTAAACCGGCGTCTAAATTAGTTGTTTTGCTTACAACGGTTGTGATTTTTGATGGTATTCTAAAATGACAACTGCACCTATATGTTTGACAAATATAGTTACTGACAGAAATATACACTACTACAGGAGTAAAGTGCCCGCACCTCTATCTGAGATAGCGTTTTCAGAGGAGAAAGAGCAAGAATGAAGCAGTCATTGAATCAGTATTTCGAGAACTGCATAGGTGTGTGGATGAACGGACACCCCTCTCCACCTGACCTTCGATACTAGATATATGCATTGTAACGGAGAGCACGTACAGACACCCCCCAAACTTAAATTCACAACAGCTAAGTTTCCACACGTTAATATTGACACCAACCCAGAAGACGTAACTTGACAACTTGTTCATGGCACGTTTCATGATATTGAGGATTGCAGTTTCCCCCTCACACACAAAATTCCAAAATAATAAATAGTCAAACAGGGACCAAAAAACAGTTTGCACCAAGAGTTCAACTTTTTATCTATCCAAAACAGTAAAAAAAATTATATGAACGTTCGTATTTCCAAGATGATTCGCGTTCCAAGACGCTATATCCTAAAACCCCCAAAACATGCTTTTACAACTTTAGTGCATAATAACTGCCCAAAGGTGCTGTTTAAAGCAACCATTGATAATAATTTTTAACATACTCCTTGAACACATTAAGAAAAATGGTTAACTTGCAAAAAAAGGGACAGCATTGATCAGAACAATGGTAAGATAAAGGACGCTACTTATATTTTGTACATTTTTTATCTTTATCGTTTCCTGTAGACCTCAGAAGTTCTAGCCAGCTTAAGAAATCATTCTAAAATCGAAAAACAAACATCTATACATTTTGTACGCAGAGTAGATTGATATTTGACACAGTCACACAGACATAGGTGAGCTATGGGGCAACCCTACCCCCTAAATTTGAAAACGGGGTCAATTTCTTAACTGCATGCATTCAGCAAAACAATCCCTAAAAAAAAAAAATTTCACAAATGAACTTATGACTTTAGAAAAGCATTCAAAAATGCATATATACAACGCTTTTTCTTTGGTCCCAATTTAAGGGGGTGTGCTATTCTCAGGTAACACTGTGAACGCTCAAATGAGACTTGGTCACATGTCAAAAAAAGTAATCCCCCCTGTTGTTCATGGTTGGTTGGTGGGATTTTTTTTATCTGAGCCATTGGCAAGCATGAAATGTCATCAACATTAGGAAAGACATAGTATCTCCCATTGTCTTTTGCGCGCAAACACTTCACACAGATCTCCTCTCGATTTGGCCCATCGGGGAAATGGGTTGACTTGGGGATGATCACCGCCCTGTATCTCTCCACCTTTCCATCCATGCTGACAAAGTCAGCGGTCACAAAGTCCCCAACTTGAATGTCTCACTGTGGGACAAAGAACCTGGTTTTCACGACTGGCACCACATGGTTGGCTGACCACGCGGCAACCAGTGGCGTGTTGTGGGTAGACGTCCATTGGACATAAATTGGGAAGGACGTCGCTGGATCATCTGGTTTGCATACTTTGTTCATGTACAACATTTAGTCAAGCTGTCGAACAAACAGAATGAAACTGAACTCATTGCATTTTTACAGCAAGAGCGTATACTCGTAGCATCGTCAGTTCACCGCTCGATGCAAAGGCAGTGAAATTGACAAGAAGAGCGGGGTAGTAGTTGCGCTGAGAAGGATAGCACGCTTTTCTTTATCTCTATTCTTTTTAACTTTCTGAGCGTGTTTTTAATCCAAACATATCACATCTATATGTTTTTGGAATCAGGAACCCACAAGGAATAAGATGAAATTGTTTTTAAATCGATTTCGGAAATTTTGTTTTAATAATAATTTTTATATTTTTAATTTTCAGAGCTTGTTTTTAATCCGAATATAACATATTTATATGTTTTTGGAATCAGAAAATGATGAAGAATAAGATGAACGTAAATTTGTATCGTTTTAAAAACAAATTCTTTTTTTTTTACAATTTTCAGGTTTTCAATGACCAAAGTTATTAATTAATTTTTAAGCCACCAAATTGAAATGCAATACCGAAGTCCGGCCTTTGTCAGAGATTGCTTGGCCAAAATTTCAATCAATTTGATTGAAAAATGAGGGTGTGACAGTGCCGCCTCAACTTTTGCAAAAAGCCGGATATGACGTCATCAAAGGTATTTATCGAAAAAAATAAAAAAAATATCCGGGGATATCATTTCCAGGAACTCTCATGTCAAATTTCATAAAGATCGGTCCAGTAGTTTGGTCTGAATCGCTCTACACACACACACATACACACGAACAGACAGACACACACACATACACCACGACCCTCGTCTCGATTCCCCCTCTACGTTAAAACATTTAGTCAAAACTTGACTAAATGTAAAAATAAAAAAAAATAAAAAAAATGGGATAGCGGCGAAACGGGATTGCGCCAAAATGGGATGCGGTAGTAAGATGACGCTTGGCTTGTGAAATGTCACCAAAATGGGACGGCGGCAAAACGGGATTGCACGTAAATGGGATATTGCGCGAATTATAAACGAAGGAGTAGGCCCTAAGTTTCTCGTACGAGATGTTTACTGGGAGTAAATATTTGGGGAGTAAAAATTTAGTTCCTTGTGGAGTTCTTTTTTCGTACAAGATTTTTATTGGAAGTTTACCCCGGAGTCAATTTTTCGTGGAGTAAAAATTTCGTGTTACACCGGTTCATGACCGTTGTGGTAACGAGCGCACATTGCTGTCTCCATATTGAGTTCCTACGAATCGGAAGTACGATCGCCAAGCCCTTCTGTCATTGAAGGCAACGTTCGATATTTCCGTCTGTCAGCGTCGCCAACGTTCGACAGATTGTACTACTGTTACTCACAAACTTTCAATTTACACAATGAAATGCCAATAACATGCAAACACAACAATGGGAGACGAAGGGAAAACCTACTAGCGATTGAAATTATGCAAACGAACTCACAAATCCCTCACTTTCCGAATGCAAATGCTGCAAATCCGTATGCGTGCGTCGCTGTGTCGAACGTTGGGTTGACGAACGTTGCTGACAGACGCAACAAAACTTGATCAAAAGGCACTAAAAACGATGAAATGTTTTACTCACTGGGTATCGCATTCCTCTTTTTCTTTCTGCAGACGATATGATGCGGTTGAAACGTCGTTTCCGATGAAAGGCTCAGTTATTTCCGTTAAAAACGAAGTTTGCCGAACGTGTGATTCAGTCTACAGACACCGGTCGGATCACAACAAAAATGTTCATTCTTTGCGATTTTGTGATACTGTTGATGATACACCTGCGTTCCAGTGAAGAACATCAATAAAATGATGTTCAGAAGCAAGAATAACAGACAAAAGCACGCGATGTGTAAAATTAGGCTTTGCTTTGCAAACAAAGCACGTGGTTTTTTTACTGACAGACACTTTCGGTGGCGATTGAAAATTTTTCCAGAAACGGTTTTATGCTCCCATTTGATATTGTTTCCCTATTTTATCTAGTCAGAGACTAACCTTGTGTATTAATTGAATTAATAACCCCATTATCATAAGTTTTGTGTGATATTTCGTGTCTGCTTGAATCACACTTTGAGATGGGGTCATGTGACAGAAGGAAATGGTGTCTGTCAGGATTCACACGTTCGCTTCGAAAAACTCGCTCAAATAATTGCTCAAACACAAACATTTTAGCTTTTATTTATTTTTTTGTATTGCAAATACCATACTTACTCATGCCAAGCAGAACAAATGATGAAAATCAACACAGTAAGCAAGTAATTTGAAGGCAAAGTTTACACACATCAAAGAGTCTGATTACCGTGAAACCTGCCTCATGCCATCAGAACGAACAATCGATTCTCTATCATTTTGTTTGTGTTTTCCAAAGGGTGTCGGCACTTGAATGGCCTTTCTAGCAGTTCAATTGATGGTTTACAGATTCATGGATGTACCTTCATGAAGAATCAAGGGTCACTAGTACTGCTTTGTTCTGTGATCCAAAACCAGATAAGACTACTAACGTTCCAAAATTCTTTTCTTTTTTTTATGAGCAAGAATGATTAGTTAAACGAACGTTGATATATTGACAAAACAAAGCATGCACAAGTACGTCGACCCAAACGATGCCCCTAATGGCTTTGTCGTGAGGGCGTGAAACTTACATTTTCTCGACCCAAACGGTGGACAGACAAACGAACATTTTGCATGATATGAATAGGACTTTTTGGTAATGTTTTTCGACATCTGGCAAGGCGGTGCCGTCACCGTACAAAAACAACAACAATTTAGATACAGCTATACGGGATTCGAACACTATGGGCATTGCGTCTTATCCACTTGGCCATTGCCCCCATACCCGGGGAAGACAAAACATCCTGTATAAATGACGTCACGTACAAACACTCTGCGTGGTACTTCTTCCTGAAAGTCAGCTCTTGGTAGTATTATTGAGATATTAATGTATGAAAGCGAGGTGTTTTTATTTCAAACCTACGGTTGTCGTTCCAATGGTCATCGAACTTTTGCAGCCAAAATTAGGAGAAATGGAATCGCTGTCAGGTTGGCTTTGTTAGCCGGAATCCGCTTATATAAAAGACTTGTGACAGGTCGTTGGCTCGAACGGCTGCATTGAAATCACGATAGTATGTCTATTTTCTTCGACTTAATGATACCTACTTCCTTGCCTTTCATGAGCACTGAACGGTTGAAGAAATGGTTAATGTTTAACCCGTCGAATCTCGGCTATTACTGAAGCAAGCATGCGTTTAAGTTGTACATTTGATACAATACATATATGCATAGATTTTCCAACCAGCATGAATTACAGCATTGAGGGCAGAGGTGGTATGAAATTTCAGATTTGTTTCTTTGCAAGACTTGTTTGTGTTCATTTAATCTTTGTAAAAACAATTTCTCACAAAAGTGTTTTTTGTCACAAAAAGTGTTAATTACATGATCCATGTGAGAATTGACATTTTTTGCGACTTATGGGATTAAACATTCAAACTGTATTTAAAAAAGAAATTAAAATCATCTCCAAGAACAGTAAAGATAAGAGTTTTGTAATATGGTTTATTTGAGTCTAAACAGATCCCACCACATAATGACAGAGGGTTTACTTCGTGTATATAATATGAAAATATTTGTTTTCTGGGGATATATCATATGCACTAAATAGTTTTTAAATCAACACCGTTTCTAACTTTCTAACTAACAGAATTGATAACATCAGTTCTCAGTTATTTATAGAACGCCTCTCTGCCATCTTGTCGAGACATCATGATCATATGTGGCAAAAACAAATGAACGGTTTTAGACCAACATTTCAGGCCACTCACTTATTTGCTACATGTATATCATAATACTATGGTTGTACATGCGTGATAACGTCTACAACAAGACCTGAAAATGCATAGGTTAGTGACCTCACGACACCTAAAAATGCATATTGGTAAGTGACCTCATGTCGTGCATTTCAAGGATTTTGACAGAGAATCGATCTTTGACGTAGTGCTGTCTGGGAGAAAAGTAGAATGGGGGAGAGGGAGTGGGTGAGAAGTAAGCTGAAAGTTTGTTTGTTTGTTCGTTCATGGGCTGAAACTCCCACGGCTTTTACGTGTATGACCGTTTTTACCCCGCCATTTAGGCAGCCATAGGCCGCTTTTGGAGGAAGCATGCTGGGTATTTTCGTGTTTCTATAACCCACCGAACTCTGACAGGATCTTTTTCGTGCGCACTTGGTCTTGTGCTTGCGTGTACACACGGGGGTGTTCGGACACCGAGGAGAGTCTGCACACCAAGTTGACTCTGAGAAAATAAATCTCTCGCCGAACGTGGGGACGAACTCACGCTGACAGCTGCCAACTGGATACAAATCCAGCGCGAAACCGACTGAGCTACATCCCCGCCCGGCTGAAAGTCATAGTCCTTCCCAGACATAAAATAATCAATCAGCGAAATTAATTAATGAATACAACTCCCGTTCTTCACTGGTAGCAGCCAGACGGTTGATGTTTGGTATGTGTTCAAGATGGTCTGATGCCATGAACCACGACCGTTCAGTCCTTTGGAAGGACTGTGCCTTTCATTCCATCCTCTCATACGAACACTGTCATTATTGGGAGTTCAACCCCCTGTTAAAATAATACAAAAAGGAGTAGGTTGCTGCTTGGTTTGCGTCTAGAGGATTCAGTGACGTTACATGCTTGTAGGATTTTGACTTCGTTGTATCTCTTCAAATTTAGTACATCCTGTTGACGCCCACGTACTTGTGTGTGTGTGTGTGTGTGTGTGTGTGTGTGTGTGTGTGTGTGTGTGTGTGTGTGTGTGTGTGTGTGTGTGTTTGCTTGCTTTGGTATGATTACTTTTGTGTGCGTGCGAACGTGCGTGCGAATGTTTGTGTCCCTGGATTCCCTGTGCGTGTGTGTGTCCCCGTTATTTCATGCGTGCGTGCGTGCGTGTGTGCGTGCGTGCTTGTCTATCTGTCTGTCTGTCTGTCTGTCCGTGATCCAGGAGGGGAACCAGACTACATGCTGACCGTATGGAACTGGCAACAGGAGAGTATTCTCCTTCGCTGCAAGTCCTTCTCCCAGGAAGTCAACCACGTGTCTTTTAACCGAGATTTGCAAGGGGCGCTCACCTCTGCGGGCATCGGTCACATCAAGTTAGTTATTTCCCTTTGACGCAAGACACAGTATTTGTATTCGGCATTCATTTCCGTATGAAGTACAGCTTAAGTCCACTTGACTGTCGTTTGTTGTCGCTGCAGTCAGTAAAACGCCTAAATGTATTTCAAATCGCCTATTCTTTTTTTTATGACGGGTTGTCGCCTTGGACTAACTTGGGTTTTTTTCTTCAAAAACTATCACAACTTAAAAAAGCCGTTTTGACAATTTGTTGAAGAAAATAAACCCAAGCGACATGCCTACTTTAGGTAACAGTTAAAACCCATAGACATAATCCAGAATCTTACACATCCATCATTTACGCTTACGAGAACTTTCGCCGCGGGCTAATGCATTCATATGACCTGTAACACAGCTGATAACTCTTGATTATGAAAGGTATTAACAATTGATACTTTAGGTTACAATCTACCTGACAAAGTTCAGAATCTTTCACATTGGACACTTTATTACTTGACACACATTTCTAACGGTTACCAGGTTCTGGAACATGGCGAGAACTTTCGCGGGCCAATGCATTCAACTGAACTGCAACACAGCTGATAACTCTTGATAAAGAAAAGGGCTACACCGAAATCTACCTGACAAAATTCAGAATCTTTCACACTAGACACTTTATTAATTGGCACACATTTTTAAATATAACCAGGTTCTTGAACATGGCGAGAACATTCGCGGGCCAATACATTCAAATGAACTGCAACACAGTTGATAATTATAACTCTTGATAAAGAGAGGGCTTAACCATTTAATACTTTACGTTATAGCCTACTTGACAAAATACACATATTTCTAAATGCAACCAGGTTCTGGAACATGGCGAGAACGTTCACGGGGCTGAAGCTGCAAGGGTCAGTGGGGAGGTTCGGCAGGACAGCTCTGTCGGACATTGAAGGCTACATCGAGTTTCCTGACGGGAAGGTCTTGTCTGGCAGCGACTGGGGGAACATGCTGCTCTGGGATGAAAACCTCATCAAGCTTCAGGTTTGACACGAACGCTGCTTTCTTGCAGGGATGG
This sequence comes from Littorina saxatilis, assembly GCF_037325665.1. Taxonomy (NCBI): domain Eukaryota; kingdom Metazoa; phylum Mollusca; class Gastropoda; order Littorinimorpha; family Littorinidae; genus Littorina; species Littorina saxatilis. Next base: position 29,896,588 of record NC_090251.1, read on the forward strand.
TGTATCAAGGCTCCACATAGCGCGCGTCCCTGCGTCCTATACGCACTAGAAACCGAAAACACGTACTAAAAAATATATTGAGGGCCCACTAGATTTTAAAAGAGCGGGTCCTAGAACGCACAAAATTTCCTTTATCGTGCGTACGCAGTAAATCATATCTAATTTTCTTTCTACATTACTGAACCAGAAGTTACCAGTTCTTTTTAAAGGCAGGCAACTGTTCAAAACCCTGGAAAGAGTAAAGTCCCTTCCCTTTCCATTAGTTGCAGAAAAATATTAAATCTGCGTTACTACGACCAGTACAGGCTTAGTCAGGGACCATACTTTGCTTTTATCAATTGTTGCAAGCCTCTCGTTCCATAAAATGGAGCCAAACTGTTGTTTCAAATTCGACCGCCTCAAATGTCGTTCTGTAATAGGACTATTCGGTTACATTTCTTATTCCTTATTGACTGGTCTTGGGTTCAAGTTAGAATGGCGTTAACCGGACGTGACCGGTATTCTACCGGTATAGATGGGAATCTACCGGAAATGAAATTGTCGGCCGGTCAACGCTACTGGTTTATGTTTTCATTGAAAGCCTGTTTCCTAGCAACGGTGTGCATTGTTTGAATGGTCACCGTAAATGCTCTCTCTCTCTCTCTCTCTCTCTCTCTCTCTCTCTCTCTCTCTCTCTCTCTCTCTCTCTCTCTCTTTCTCTCTCTCTCTCTCTCTTTCTCTCTCTCTTTCTCTCTCTCTCTCTCTCTCTCTCTCTCTCTCTCTCTCTCTCTCTCTCTCTCTCTCTCTTACATAAATCAATTTTTAAAAACAGTCACTGTCACCTGCGCGAACATGTGCAGACGTCGAAAACAGACCTTAACACATAGGTAGGTACGCAAAACAAAACTTTGATGATTAATGGATCTGTCAGCATTTCACGAACGACGAAGTTACTTTGGCATTGGTTACTTCCAGTGCCGTGCGCATCCCGGAAGACCACCACTGACAAGTTTGTAGTCTTGCAGTAAACTCAGTCGCCCTCCCAAGAATGGTTTAATTCTGTACACTATACTTGCTTTAATGAGGACTTGTTGTTCGTGCTCGTGTAAGTTGTTTTTTCGCCCAACCACGATTTGTTCTTCTTCTTAATCACGATAAGGAGAGAAATATATCTGACTTCGTGACTGCTTGAGTCTGTCCAGCACCAATCGCGGTTTCTCGTGGTCATAAACCTGAATGTGATTTCAAAAAGAATGTTTCAGACTAAGCCTTTTGTTTTCGAGCCAACTAACGCTTTCCTTCGTTACCTAAGGCTCGGTAAAATCAAACCCTCCTACGTCTAGCCGATACCAGCCACACAGGCTCTGCAGTTGCACAGACCCGACGTTGTTTAGCCAGCAATCGCAGCAGATTGATTTCGAACCAACCAACTCTGTGTCTCCACACCATAGAAAACAGTTAACACTTCCTCTCATGAATTACCCATACCAGCTGCACATCTCTCACGTGCACTTCTTCTTCTTCTTTGTTCATGGGCTGAAACTCCCAAGTTCACTCATGTTTTTGCACGCCGGTGGATTTGTACGTGTATGACCGCAGGGCCGGACTAGGTAAGTACTAGGGGGCGGGTTACAGGGGGCGAAGCCCCCTTGGTGGGGGTAGCAAGGGGGCGAAGTCCCCTTGAAGCTGAACGTTTTTTGATGTTTCTGGAGGGAAAGGAAGCCTCTCCTTGAACGAAAAAGGTAAATTCGACAGCAAGCTGTATAGGCAATAAAGAAGAAAAAAAAGCGTTTGGGAGGTACATGCTTGTGCCAGGGGGGGGGGGGGGGGGGGTTGCGCAACCCCTGTGTGTTCACACGAAGGGGGATAAGGCTCTAGCAGGTCTGCACATAAGTTGACCTGGGAGATCGGAAAAATCTCCACCCCTAATCCACCAGGCGGCCGCGGCCGGGATTTGAACCCACGACCTTCCGATTTGGAGGCCAATGTCTTATCCACTACGCCACTGCGCCCGTCGTCTAACGTGCACGAATCTGACAGTGTTTTGTCAGCAACCATCAGTTCTTCGACCCAGTCCTTTGATTTCAATCCATCCAACCTCCACACCACACCGCACACTAAACCCTCGTTTCCACAATCATATGTACCCACATTCTATCAATTACATCACTTCTCAGTTAAATCTGACACTTCAAAACAATTTTCCTACTTAGATTAAAACAATTTTGTTTAAACTGTGAGTCTTGACAGTGTTAGCGTTAGCCCGAAATGTCCAGTATATCACACGTGTTGTGGAACATTCTGGAAAACAATTCGTCGTCTTTCCGATTTTAATTGCTCCTGACAAGTTTTCAAATCAGAATGAAGCTGTTTCATACCTTCTTTTCACGAGTTGTCGTGGAAACAAATGACCGTTCAATTTTGTTAGAATAAGATCATGATGGCAACTGGGTCAAACATTCAAAAAACCACTTCAAGTTAATTTGTTGGATGTATTTTTGCCTACAAGTCGGATTATGAAACGCTTCGGGCGATCACGGATCTTCGGTCTGTGTGTCTCAGATCGGTCGGAAGAACGGCAAGTTCTGCCACACGGGCAAGATCATGCACATGATGATCGTGGAGGGGGAGATCATCAGCGCCGGCATGGATGGCTTCGTCAGGTCCTGGAACCTGGAGCTGATCGACATGCTGGAGGCGGGTGAAGAGTCGGGCCTCGTGGAGATTGAGGCCATGAACGAGGTGCTCATCGGTCCGGGGGCTCAGCTCTATTACCTCACACAGCCGCCCTTTGGCTTTGTGAGTTGCGTTAGATTTTGTGTTTGTTTGGTGTGTTTTTTGTTTTGTTGTGTGTGTGGTTTTTGACTCACATCCGAAGCAAAAGTGAGTCTATGTACTCACCCGAGTCGTCCGTCCGTCCGTCCGTCCGAAAAACTTTAACGTTGGATATTTCTTGGACACTATTCAGTCTATCAGTACCAAATTTGGCAAGATGGTGTATGATGACAAGGCCCCAAAAAACATTCATAGCATCTTGACCTTGCTTCAAGGTCAAGGTCGCAGGGGCCATAAATGTTGTCTAAAAAACAGCTATTTTTCACATTTTTCACATTTTCTCTGAAGTTTTTGAGATTGAATACCTCACCTATATATGATATATAGGGCAAAGTAAGCCCCATCTTTTGATACCAGTTTGGTTTACCTTGCTTCAAGGTCAAGGTCACAGGAGCTCTACAAAGTTGGATTGTATACATATTTTGAAGTGACCTTGACCCTGAACTATGGAAGATAACTGTTTCAAACTTAAAAATTATGTGGGGCACATGTTATGCTTTCATCATGAGACACATTTGGTCACATATGATCAAGGTCAAGGTCACTTTGACCCTTATGAAATGTGACCAAAATAAGGTAGTGAACCACTAAAAGTGACCATATCTCATGGTAGAAAGAGCCAATAAGCACCATTGTACTTCCTATGTCTTGAATTAACAGCTTTGTTTTGCATGACCTTGGATGACCTTGGTCAAGGTCACATGTATTTTGGTAGGAAAAATGTGTAAAGCAGTTCTTAGTGTATGATGTCATTGCTAGGTTTAGTTATTTGACCTTGACCCTGAAGGTCAAGGTCATGTAAAGGTCAAGGTCAAGCATGTGAGTCGTATGGGCTTTGCCCTTCTTGTTTGTGGTTGTTTTTTGTTTGTTTGGTTGTTGTTGTTTTG
>NC_090251.1:29902788-29905288 GCF_037325665.1 Littorina saxatilis
GGGGAAACGAAAACATAAACCAGTATAGTTTTCGCTGAATCGCTCTACACACACGCGCGCGCACGCCGCACGCACGCACGCACGCACGCACGCACGCACACACACACACACGTTGCAATTTTTCAGCAAGACCGTATACTCGTAGCATCGTCAGTCCACCGCTCATGGCAAAGGCAGTGAAATTGACAAGAAGAGCGGGGTAGTAGTTGCGCTGAGAAGGATAGCACGCTTTTTTGTACCTCTCTTCGTTTTAACTTTCTGAGCGTGTTTTTAATCCAAACATATCATATCTATATGTTTTTGGAATCAGGAACCGACAAGGAATAAGATGGAAGTGTTTTTAAATTGATTTCGACAATTTAATTTTGATCATAATTTTTATATTTTTAATTTTCAGAGCTTGTTTTTAATCCAAATATAACATATTTATATGTTTGTGGAATCAGAAAATGATGAAGAATAAGATGAACGTAAATTTGGATCGTTTTAAAAAAAAAAAATTTTTACAATTTTCAGATTTTTAATGACCAAAGTCATTAATTAATTTTTAAGCCACCAAGCTGAAATGCAATACCGAAGTTCGGCCTTTGTCGAAGATTGCTTGGCCAAAAATTCAATCAATTTGATTGAAAAATGAGGGTGTGACAGTGCCGCCTCAACTTTTACAAAAAGCCGGATATGACGTCATCAAAGGTATTTATGGAAAAAACGAAAAAAATTTCCGGGGATATCATTCCCAGGAACTCGCATGTAAAATGTCATAAAGATCGGTCCAGTAGTTTGGTCTGAATCGTTCTACACACACACACGCACACACACAAACGCACACACACACATACACCACGACCCTCGTATCGATTCCCCCTCTATGTTAAAACATTTAGTCAAAACTTGACTAAATGTAAAAAATTAGGATGTAAGACAAAATCGAATGGCGTGGTGGAGTTGAGGGAGGTGTTGTTTTAAAGGGTATGGTTTCGGAATAATTGGCTGCCAAAGATTCCAGCATATGTGTTTTGTAATTTAGGGCTCTCAAGGATTGCAGATATTCAGTGATGAAAAATGTATGATCAAAATATGGGGGGAGGGAGGGGGGGTGTTCTTCATGTGAGTTCGCACCCAAGGATTCCACCCTTGTGCTATTTCTTGAATAGAAACCTTTTGAACTACACAAACAAATGGCGCAAGTTTTGAAATCAGCTTCAGCTAATGCATTTTAGGCCACAAAACGGATACAGGACAGAGTAACATCAAATTCAGCATATTTGACCTGGATTTCCTGCGACTATTGGAGGAAAGAGCACTTATTTGTTCCTTTGAATTCATTCAGTGCAGTTGAGGATGTGTCGGCAGAAGAAATACATGTACAACTCCTGCCTTAGCTTTGCATTGTCTTGGTATTGGTTTGATTGCTTCCCTTGCCAAATAAGAGCTTTGTGCATATATTGAAACTACGAATCTTGCAGCCTTTTCTGTATACTGCACGCTCTGTTACGACAAAGGAACGTTGCGGGTGCAGAATGATATAGACGAGATCTTTTTCGCTTTTCTTCCTCGTAATCTTAGATAGTCATCTTCTCAAATTCTCTGCTTTGCTGGTAGTCTATACTGTAAATAGCCAGGGAAGTTTGGTGTCAGAAGTCGATGAAACTCACAAAATGACTTCAAATCCCCGAAAACTTAGCCGTCATGTAGACAGATTGGCTCAACTTTTCCACGTATATGTGAAAAAGTGACGACAGCTAGTGGCTGATTAAAACTTCCAAATCTGACCAAACCTTTATTGTCGTTTCGGCAAATTTGCCATAGAAATACATTCCAGAAACATCTCTGTATAGCACTCTTACGTTTTATTTAATTTTCGACGACTTCATATTCGACTTTTAAACCAATAAATGTTGAGGCCGTATTGTGGCGATCTAATTTTTCAATCACTTCGACCAATCCCTGGTTTTTGAGTCACTTGAGAAAAAGTGACTCTATGTAATCGGTCAGTGTTAGTCTGTCCGGCCGGCCGTCCGGCCGGCCGTCCGGCCGGCCGGCCGTCCGTAGACACCACCTTAACGTTGGACTTTTCTCGGAAACTATCAAAGCGATCGGGCTCATATTTTGTTTAGTCGTGACCTCCAATGACCTCTACACTTTAACGATGGTTTCGTTGACCTTTGACCTTTTTCAAGGTCACAGGTCAGCGTCAAAGGAAAAATTAGACATTTTATATCTTTGACAAAGTTCATCGGATGTGATTGAAACTTTGTAGGATTATTCTTTTCATCAAAGTATTTACATCTGTAGCCTTTTACGAACGTTATCAGAAAAACAAGGGAGATAACTAGCCTTTTCTGTTCGGCAACACACAACTTAAAGGCAGAGTAAGCCTCCCGTAAACCATCACAGATACGGTCAGGCTTTTACACACAGTACAAACACCATTTCATTTAAACACTCACCAATTGAGAACATCCTAGGTGCCCTCCGTAAAGAGCGAACAATTTTCAAA
>NC_090251.1:29910288-30114739 GCF_037325665.1 Littorina saxatilis
TGTACTTACGTGTATTTTACTGAAAATGTCCTGCAGTCGAGGCAGCTAAATTGAAGACGCTTGTTTTGGAACCTCGATGTCTTCTAAAGCCTCGTGCAATCTATTACGTCAAAGCAAAGAAACGTCACTCTGAAAGTGTGGCGTGACGTGTTAGTTCATCGAGGGTAATTAGCGAGCGCAATTTTTGTTTCTATAATGACGTTTGTCTCGGTGACTTTGGCATCATAAGCAGTGGAAAAACAGGTCCTTGCCAGACTTGCTTGACATGACCTCATTTACATGATATACACACGTGTGATTTGAACGATTATTATCTCACGGGTGTCTCTCTCACGTATGTAGGATAAAATCAGTTTCCGGTGTAATACCCGGTATTTTGAATTCTTTACCAGTGATGGACATTCAATTCAACAGTTCATTTAACACATGTATTTTCATCAACGTCCCCCTCCCCACACTGTTACAGACGGTGTACCTCGAGGGCGACTCCAAGTTCTGGCTGATGCTAGGGGAGTATGATGCCGGGTTCCTGTACGAGTGTCAGTTCAACCAGAAATTCGAAAGGTACGGCGACAAGCCTCGGCCGGAACAGAGCGGCGAGAAAAGCGACGAGAAAAGCGACGAGAAGAGCGCCGATAAGTTCGCCGAGAAGACCCCCCTGCGAACCATCAAGGTCGTGGACGCTGAGAATAACCCCATCACCGCCATGTGCTTCAACAGTGACGGCACGTGCGTCTTCTTCGGCATGCAGGTTAGTGTAATGGTTGTGCTTGTCTGTCAAACTGCCCCCCCCCCCCTCTCTCTCTGTCTGTCTGTCTGTCTGACTGTCTCTCTGTCTCTCTGTCTGTCTCTCTCTCTCTCTCTCTTTCTCTCTCTCTCTCTTTCTCTCTCTCTCTCTCTTTCTCTCTCTCTCTCTCTCATCATAACCAGTATCTTCATCGTCACCGTCACCAACATCATCATCATGCACTCCCTTACAACCCCGACCAAGGAACGGTGCGGGCACGGGAGAGATCGGGAGAGAACCGCAATGGAGCGTAAATAATCGTTAACGGAACTGCTTTCAACGGTAGAGTCGGTAGGGACGGTTGAGTTTGGGCTGCATGTTCAAAACTTAATGTTAGCCGTTCCCCTCCTGATCAGAATGAACGGTAATGGAACCTTAACCCATCGGTAACGGAACGCTTGGATCGTTAAAGGAACTTAAAACAACGGTAACGCAACGGTAGCGCTCTCACACACTGAGTTGTCATATCCACATTCCACACAACCTTTCTAGGTCCCATTCCCGTACCGACCAAGGACGGCTGCCACTATGGTCAGACGCTGCTCTAAGATGTCAAAAACGGCCGTTTGCGCAGCGTTCCATTCTTGTGGCAACCGTCCTTGATCGGCACGGGAACGGGACCTAGAACGGTTGTGTGGAATGGGGGTGTAAAGGGCGAGTTCGACTTGTCCATTGGGCGGTTCACAATCATCATCATGATCATCGTCATTATCATCATGATCATCATTATCATCATCGTCATCACCACCACCAACCACCACCACACCACCATCACCACCACCATCACTATCACCACCACCACCCAATTCCCTCTCTCTTTCTCTATCCCCCAGGACGGACGCATCAGACTCCAATTTCTGGAGAGCGAGTTCGACCTGGCCACGGAGCGGTTCCACTGGTCCATCGGGGCTCATGACGTGACGCACGGCCCCATCACGGGGATGAAGCTGAGTCACGACGAGTCCTTCCTCATCACGGTGGGCGAGGACGGCAACTTCTTCATCTTCAGCCTCGTGCCCATTGAGCAGCTGATGGACGACATGGCTGCCAAGGGGGCCAAGATCCCGGCGTGTAAGTCGATCACGATGGAGGCACCCGTACCACGGAAGTACAGGACTGAGGTGCACGAACCGAAAGGTGTTGCCATCCAAACGGGAGAGAACAAACCGCGAGTTCTGATTCGTTGAAATCACAACACATCTCAGTTTCAACCAATCCGACACTGCGGGTGGCTCCCGTTTGGGTGGCAACTTTGTCGTGCACCTAAGTCCTGATGTCTTGGAAGGCGTCTTCATGATCCTCCTCTCGTATTGTGTAATAGTTTCGAAGACAGGCAGGCAGTCCACCTTCCAAGACACCAGTGATCGGCTTGTAGGTCATCGTGGAGGCACCCGGGGAGGGTTTCGTAGGCCAGCAGCACAGTCAGTCGACTGTAGTGGGGGGCCCGGTAGCTCAATTGGTAGAGCCCTGGACTTGTGATCGGAAGGTCGCAGGTTCGAATTCGGGCCGAGACGGACATGGGTCATCTTTATGTGCAGACCCAGAGACGGAAGCCATGTCCCAACCCCGTGTCACCACAATGGCACGTAAAAGACCTCGGTCATTCTGCCATAAGTGCAGATGGCTGATACCACCTAAACACGCATACACTTGTGTATCTCGTCAAAAGCCACGAGGGCGTAAAACTTGAATCATAAAAGCCATATCTTGTCCTTAAAGCCTGTAGGACATAAAGCATTCTCTCTTTCCTTTCTTCCTTTCGACTGCAGTTTTAACGAGTGAAATGTAAACATCCGACAATTTCGGGTTTCATGAAAAAAAATGATTTCAGTCAGCCGACTGTGCCTCTTGGCACGGGGAGTTGCCCCACTGCTAGTTCTTTTTTTCCCACTTATTTATTTTTTACAAGAACAACACAAGCAAACAATAAGGGCATTATGAACGTACTACCTGCTTAATAATAATACAGTCAAATAATAATACAGTCAAAGAAAAACAAAAACAAAAACAAGCAAAGACATATATATACACAAATCATCACATCTCTGCACAACCTAGCGTACTACCCAACCAACTTTTCATATGAGGACCATAATTTTACAAATGTGGTAATGTTACCAGCAATGAAACTGGGATATTTTTCTATTTCAAATCTGTATTTCAAATTCCTTAAAAATATTTCTAATAGTGGCCTTGTCTCTTATAACTTACTCTTATAAATATAAAACATTGCAAACAAAATAATAAAATCCAAAACCACATCTACGTTAACATTGTTCATACAACCAAACAAAATAAATTCTTCTGTAAAACGAACATTTGCGACCCTCCACCACGGAATGAGTCGCATGTCGCTTTTGCATGATTTTCATATTTGTACATTTTCCTACAGAATTTGTTATGCTCTATCCAGCGGTGAAACCCGTTTTAGAAAAGAGCGAAAACTGTTTGAGTTATAAGCCGGTGACTAAGGTGACCCTCACACTGTTACCAGGCACTCCCCGGACTTATATTAAGCCTAGCGCAGAACCGCGCGAGGTGACATGCGACTCATTTCGTGATGGAGGGTCACATTTGCGCGGTAAATACAACTTCTGTCCACGAAGGTTCTGGTGTCTTTGAAGGCGTCCTACTTCATGATCCTCCTGTCATGTTGTGTGATAGTTTCCAAGACAGACAGCCTTCCAAGACCCCAGTACCTGGGTTCGAAGAGATCATTTGCCGAAATAGCCACCAACGTTTCAGATAGTCTCCAAAGTTTAAGGCGCCTTTCCCCCAATTTGAAAAAAAGTTCAGCAGTTCTGCAAGAAAGCAAATAATCAATCTGCACTGCAACAACATGCAGAATGCTTGTCAGTGAATTTGTGAATGAAAGCTATATACCAGGAAAAGTCATTTCAGCGTACCGCCCTGATATGGCCCTTCGTGGTCGGCTGGGCGTTAAGCAAACAAACAAACAAACAAAAACATTTCAGCGTACTTACTCATTGAAAACATTGAACTGACACTACAGATGAATCTGACTCGCTCCCTTCTATCTCAACCGCCACAAGGCGCGGCAGACGAGAAGGCCGACCTGACCGCCAACCAGTACACCATCGAGCAGGCCAAGCAGAAGTCGGACTACGACCACATGCTGATGGTGGCGGAGAGGCACAAGCAAGACCGCCGGGCTGAGGTGGCCTGTCTGAGGATGGCGTTCAAGCGGGTGGTGGCCAAGAACGTGGCCCTGCCGCTCCGGCACCGCCTGACGCCCGACGAGTTCGTCATGGACGAGTCCAGGGTGCAGGAGCTCAAGGAGGAGAACATGCTCAAGGTCTGAATGGAACTAAGTGTTTTGGGTTTTTTTGTTTTGGTTTTTTGACTCACATGCGAAGCAAAAGTGAGTCTATGTACTCACCCGAGTCGTCCGTCCGTCCGTCCCCCCCGTCCGTCCGTCCGTCCGGCCGTCCGTCCGGCCGTCCGGAAAACTTTAACGTTGGATATTTCTTGGACACTATTCAGTCTATCAGTACCAAATTTGGCAAGATGGTGTATGATGACAAGGCCCCAAAAAACATACATAGCATCTTGACCTTGCTTCAAGGTCAAGGTCAAGGTCGCAGGGGCCATAAATGTTGTCTAAAAAACAGCTATTTTTCCCATTTTTGACTCACATGCGAAGCAAAAGTGAGTCTATGTACTCACCCGAGTCGTCCGTCCGTCCGTCCCGGCGTCCGTCCCGGCGTCCGTCCGGAAAACTTTAACGTTGGATATTTCTTGGACACTATTCAGTCTATAAGTACCAAATTTGGCAAGATGGTGTATGATGACAAGGCCCCAAAAAACATACATAGCATCTTGACCTTGCTTCAAGGTCAAGGTCGCAGGGGCCATAAATGTTGTCTAAAAAACAGCTATTTTTCACATTTTTCACATTTTCTCTGAAGTTTTTGAGATTTAATACCTCACCTATATATAATATATAGGGCAAAGTAAGCCCCATCTTTTGATACCAGTTTGGTTTACCTTGCTTCAAGGTCAAGGTCACAGGAGCTCTTCAAAGTTGGATTGTATACATATTTTGAAGTGACCTTGACCCTGAACTATGGAAGATAACTGTTTCAAACTTAACATTAATGTCGGGCACATGTTATGCTTTCATCATGAGACACATTTGGTCACTAAAAGTGACCATATCTCATGGTAGAAAGAGCCAATAAGCACCATTGTACTTCCTATGTCTTGAATTAACAGCTTTGTGTTGAAGGTCACATGTATTTTGGTAGGAAAAATGTGTAAAGCAGTTCTTAGTGTATGATGTCATTCCTAGGTTTAGCTGAAGTCAAGGTTATGTAAAGGTCAAGCATGTGAGTCGTATGGGCTTTGCCCTTCTTGTTCCCATTTTCTTTGAAGTTTTTGAGATTTAATACCTCATCTATATATGATATATAGGGCAAAGTAAGCCCCATCTTTTGATACCAGTTTGGTTTACCTTGCTTCAAGGTCAAGGTCACAGGAGCTCTTCAAAGTTGGATTGTATACATATTTTGAAGTGACCTTGACCCTGAACTATGGAAGATAACTGTTTCAAACTTAAAAATTATGTGGGGCACATGTTATGCTTTCATCATGAGACACATTTGGTCACATATGATCAAGGTCAAGGTCACTTTGACCCTTATGAAATGTGACCAAAATAAGGTAGTGAACCAGTAAAAGTGACCATATATTTATGGTAGAAAGAGCCAATAAGCACCATTGTACTTCCTATGTCTTGAATTAACAGCTTTGTGTTGCATGACCTTGGATGACCTTGACCTTGGGTAAAGGTCACATGTATTTTGGTAGGAAAAATGTGTAAAGCAGTTCTTAGTGTATGATGTCATTGCTAGGTTTAGCTGAAGGTCAAGGTCATGTAAAGGTCAAGGTCAAGCATGTGAGTCGTATGGGCTTTGCCCTTCTTGTTTTTGGCTCACGTAAGTGTAGCCTATGCGATCGTAACTTTGTCTGTCTGTGCGTGTGTGCGTGTGTGCGTGTGTGTGTATGTCTGTGGTAGAAACTTTAACATTTCCGAGTCTATGTGTGAGTGGTTATCCAAGACTATGGATAAAGCTCGCATAAGATTACGTCACGGTCAAAAGTGTTTGACGTCAATTAATGCATCATGACGGCATGCCTCCCTGTAGTCTTTCTCTCTCGCGTGGTGTGTGTGGTCTCGGTCAGTGTTATTTTGAGCGGGCCGAGACTATTTGGCAGTCGTGTCCCTGTAAGTAGGCTACATGCAGACACAGACAGATCTAGATCTAGTGTCTCTCTTTCTTGCACAGTCGTCACCTAAGCTTACTGTGTGTGTGGGTGTGTATGTGTGACGGAGTGATTGAGTTTGTGTTACTGTTTGTCTATTTCTTACGTGAGCCTTGAAGGCTTCGCCTCTTGTTCTTGGTGGTGGTGGTGGTGGTGGTGGTGGTGGTGGTGGAGGGGATGGCTGGGGTGATGGTATGGTAGCTAGTGGTTCCTTCCTCAAGGTAAGGGTTAACCCTAACCCTAAAGTTTGCTTCCTTTCTTACTTTTTGTTTTTGTTTTTACATTTAGTCAAGTTATGACTAAATGTTTTAACATCGAGGGGGGAATCGAGACCAAGGTCGTGGTGTATGTGTGTGTGTGTATGTGTGTGTGTGTGTGTGTGCGTGCGTGCGTGTAGAGCGATTCAGACCAAACTACTGGACCGATCTTTATGAAATTTGACATGAAAGTTCCTGGGTATGATATCCCCGAACGTTTTTTTTCATTTTTTTGATAAATGTCTTTGATGACGTCATATCCGGCTTTTCGTGAAAGTTGAGGCGGCACTGTCACGCCCTCATTTTTTAACCAAATTGGTTGAAATTTTGGTCAAGTAATGTTCGACGAAGCCCGGACTTCGGTATTGCATTTCAGCGTGGTGGCTTAAAAATTATTATTCTTCTTCGTCGTTCGCTCAGACAGCAACTCCGGAGGCCCTGATGAAGGCTGCTGTACGCCGGAGGCTCTCCATGGGTCCATAGAGTTTGTCCCTCATCGGTGTGTCAGCAGGCCAGGTCTCTGCTCGCAAGTTTTGTTGTGTTGGACAGTCCTGCAGGAAGTGTTCCACTGTCATTGGAGATGTGCCACAGGGGCACGATGCAGAATCACCAATGTGGAATTTGGTATACAGGTGATGTTTGAGTCTGCAATGGCCTGTTCTCAGTCTCACAATGACCACTTGGTCATCTCTGGGTAGGAGGTAGTAAGCATCCTTTTTGTTGTAGTCTGTGTGTTGGTGGAGCCATCTTCACTTCTGCTTCTCTTTGACTATAGTCTTGGCCTCTTCATAGGTGACTTCTTTTGCCAGTCGGTCAGCTTCCTCATTGCCCTGTATGTTGCAGTGTGATGGGATCCACTGGATGACTGTTTGCTCAGTGGATTGCTGTAAGTTGGTCAGTGCAGAGGCGAGGGTGTTCAGTTCCTTGTTCCGTGGGTTCTGGACTGCTTGCAGGACTGATAAGGCTTAAAAATTAATTAATGACTTTGGTCATTAAAAATCTGAAAATTGTAAAAAAAAAAAAATTTTATAAAACGATCCAAATTTACGTTCATCTTATTCTCCATTATTTGCTGATTCCAAAAACATATAAATATGTTATATTTGGATTAACAACAAGCTCTGAAAATTAAATATATAAAAATTATTATCAAAATTAAATTTTCGAAATCAATTTAAAAACACTTTCATCTTATTCCTTGTCGGTTCCTGATTCCAAAAACATATAGATATGATCTGTTTGCATTAAAAACACGCTCAGAAAGTTAAAACGAAGAGAGGTACAGAAAAGCATGCTATCGTTCTCAGCGCAACTACTACCCCACTCTTCTTGTCAATTTCACTGCCTTTGCCGTGAGCGGTGGACTGACGATGCTACGAGTATAGTTACGGTCTTGCTGCGTTGCATTGCGTTCAGTTTCATTCTGTGAGTTCGACAGCTACTTGACTAAATGTTGTATTTTTGCCTTACGCGACTTGTTTTGTTTGGGAGGGGAGGGTGGTCTTTTTACATTTAGTCAAGTTTTGACTAAATGTTTTAACGTAGAGGGGGGAATCGAGACGAGGGTCGTGGTGTATGTGCGTGTGTGTGTGTGTGTGTGTGTCTGTCTGTGTGTGTGTGTAGAGCGATTCAGACTAAGCTACTAGACCGATCTTTATGAAATTTGACATGAGAGTTCCTGGGTATGAAATCCCCGAACGTTTTTTTCATTTTTTGAGTCACTTGAGAAAAAGTGACTCTATGTAATCGGTCAGTGTTAGTCTGTCCGGCCGGCCGGCCGTCCGGCCGGCCGTCCGTAGACACCACCTTAACGTTGGACTTTTCTCGGAAACTATCAAAGCGATCGGGCTCATATTTTGTTTAGTCGTGACCTCCAATGACCTCTACACTTTAACGATGGTTTCGTTGACCTTTGACCTTTTTCAAGGTCACAGGTCAGCGTCAAAGAAAAAATTAGACATTTTATATCTTTGACAAAGTTCATCGGATGTGATTGAAACTTTGTAGGATTATTCTTTACATCAAAGTATTTACATCTGTAGCCTTTTACGAACGTTATCAGAAAAACAAGGGAGATAACTAGCCTTTTCTGTTCGGCAACACACAACTTAACGTTGGGCTTTTCTCGGAAACTATAAAAGTGACCGGGCTCAAATTTTATGTGAACGTGACTCATTGTGTTGTGAATAGCAATTTCTTCCTGTCCATCTGATGCCTCATATAATATTCAGAACTGCGAAAGTGACTCGATCGAGCGTTTGCTCTTCTTGTTTGATAAATGTCTTTGATGACGTCATATCCGGCTTTTTGTGAAAGTTGAGGCGGCACTGTCACGCCCTCATTTTTCAACCAAATTGGTTGAAATTTTGGTCAAGTAATCTTCGACAAAGCCCGGACTTCGGTATTGCATTTCAGCTTGGTGGCTTAAAAATTAATTAATGACTTTGGTCATTAAAAATCTGAAAATTGTAAAAAAAAATAAAAATTTGTAAAACGATCCAAATTTACGTTCATCTTATTCTCCATCATTTTCTGATTCCAAAAACATATAAATATGTTATATTTGGATTAAAAACAAGCTCTGAAAATTAAATATATAAAAATTATTATTAAAATTAAATTGTCGAAATCAATTTAAAAACACCTTCATCTTATTCCTTGTCGGTTCCTGATTCCAAAAACATATAGATATGATATGTTTGCATTTAAAACACGCTCAGAAAGTTAAAACAAAGAGAGGTACAGAAAAGCGTGCTATCCTTCTTAGCGCAACTACTACCCCGCTCTTCTTGTCAATTTCACTGCCTTTGCCATGAGCGGTGGACTGACGATGCTACGAGTATACGGTCTTGCTGAAACATGGCATTGCGTTCAGTTTCATTCTGTGAGTTCGACAGCTACTTGACTAAATGTTGTATTTTCGCCTTACGCGACTTGTTATATTTAGTCAAGTTTTGACTAAATATTTTAACATCGAGGGGGAATCGAAACGAGGGTCGTGGTGTATGTGCGTGTGTGTGTCTGTGTGTGTGTGTGTGTGTTAGAGCGATTCAGACTAAACTACTGGACCGATCTTTATGAAATTTGACATGAGAGTTCCTGGGTATGAAATCCCCGATTGTTTTTTTCATTTTTTTGATAAATGTCTTTGGTGACGTCATATCCGGCTTTTCGTGAAAGTTGAGGCGGCACTGTCACGCCCTCATTTTTCAACCAAATTGGTTGAAATTTTGGTCAAGTAATGTTCGACGAAGCCCGGACTTCGGTATTGCATTTCAGCTTGGTGGCTTAAAAATTAATTAATGACTTTGGTCATTAAAAATCTGAAAATTGTAAAAAAAAATAAAAATTTATAAAACGATCCAAATTTACGTTCATCTTATTCTCCATCATTTTCTGATTCCAAAAACATATAAATATGTTATATTTGGATTAAAAACAAGCTCTGAAAATTAAATATATAAAAATTATTATCAAAATTAAATTTTCGAAATCAATTTAAAAACACCTTCATCTTATTCCTTGTCGGTTCCTGATTCCAAAAACATATAGATATGATATGTTTGGATTAAAAACACGCTCAGAAAGTTAAAACAAAGAGAGGTACAGAAAAGCGTGCTATCCTTCTTAGCGCAACTACTACCCCGCTCTTCTTGTCAATTTCACTGCCTTTGCCATGAGCGGTGGACTGACGATGCTACGAGTATACGGTCTTGCTGAAAAATGGCATTGCGTTCAGTTTCATTCTGTGAGTTCGACAGCTACTTGACTAAATATTGTATTTTCGCCTTACGCGACTTGTTACATTTGGTCAAGTTTTGACTAAATGTTTTAACAGGGAATCGAGACGAGGGTCGTGGTGTATGTGTGTGTGTCTGTCTGTCTGTGTGTGTGTAGAGCGATTCAGACTAAACTACTGGACCGATCTTTATGAAATTTGACATGAGAGTTCCTGGGTATGATATCCTCAGACTTTTTTTCAGTTTTTTTGATAAATGTCTTTGATGACGTCATATCCGGCTTTTCGTGAAAGTTGAGGCGGCACTGTCACGCTTTCATTTTTCAACCAAATTGGTTGAAAGTTTGGTCAAGTAATCTCCGACAAAGCCCGGACTTCGGTATTGCATTTCAGCTTGGTGGCTTAAAAATTAATTAATGACTTTGGTCATTAAAAATCTGAAAATTGTAAAAAAAAAAAAAATTTTATAAAACGATCCAAATTTACGTTCATCTTATTCTCCATCATTTTCTGATTCCAAAAACATATAAATATGTTATATTTAGATTAAAAACAAGCTCTGAAAATTAAAAATATAAAAATTATGATCAAAATTAAATTTTCGAAATCAATTTAAAAACACTTTCATCTTATTTCTTGTCGGTTCCTGATTCCAAAAACATATAGATATGATATGTTTGGATTGAAAACACGCTCAGAAAGTTAAAACGAAGAGAGGTACAGAAAAGCGTGCTATCCTTCTTAGCGCAACTACTACCCCGCTCTTCTTGTCAATTTCACTGCCTTTGCCATGAGCCGTGGACTGACGATGCTACGAGTATACGGTCTTGCTGCGTTGCATTGCGTTCAGTTTCATTCTGTGAGTTCGACAGCTACTTGACTAAATGTTGTATTTTCGCCTTACGCGACTTGTTTGTTTTGTATGTTATGTTTAGTGGAGATAAGTCGGAATCGACAGTCCATGCAGAGATTGTCGTAATCACAGACAAATTGTCTGACAGGAGTTGTGAAAGAGCGGTGTTCCAGCGCAGGCTGACGATTTGGTGGAGTTAATCCGTCGTTGTCGTTGTTGTTGTTGTTCTTGTTGTTTTGTTGTTGTTGTTGTTGTTGTTGTTGTTGTTGACTAGATTGGTGGAACTAACCGACAAAAGGTTGGGTCAGAGAGTGGGGGAGGGGGGGGAGGTCTTACAGTTCTTACTGTCCTGAGGGAATTCCATCAACGGAAATTGGATTTCTATTCCTGAAGATAGTGTGTAGCAACGGAGTAGCGCTACTAAGTCCTTTCTTCAGAATGGGAGGGGGAAGTTGGCTGGTTGGTTGGTTGGTTTTTGATGTTTCTTGTCTCAAGAAGCCAGGCGATCATACGGGACCAATTCAGCATCCATCTTATTCTGTTTTGTTCTCAACCAATTCTTTTAATTATTTAAGACGTAAGACGGTAACAAGAAAAACAATGTTCCTTGAAACTCAGATTTTTTTCCAGTCAGTTCTTTAAATTTTGTATAAAAAAAATCCTAATCTCTTTCAAAAAGTCCCGAAGGAGGTGGGGGGGGGGGGGGATTACCGATTTTTATGGAGAGTTAAAAGTTAAAATAAAAAGTGTTCCCTCCCCCCTCACTCACTCTCTCTAATTCCCCTTAACCCCTCCCACCCAACCCCTCAAGCCTGTCCTTAACTGGGCGAAGTAAACTACGCGAAGTATTCTCGCGAAGCTGGCCGCACGAAGCTTTAGCACTAAGTTTTCAGTTAAAAAAAACTGTGCGCAGTCGACTTCGGGCTCAGTTCAAGACCGCCTTCACACACAAACACACACACCTACCCTCCCCTCCCGCTTTTTTCAGGTAAAAGATATGAGGCGCCAGACGGCCTGGGACTGTGAGAAGGCACGCCTGAGTTACGAGAAGATGAAGACCTATTACATGGAACACCTGGAGACCCATCGCTTCTGTGTAAAGGCCATCAACACTGACCACGTCATCTACTCCTATCGGGCGGTGGTCAAACCAATCGTCACCATGAGCCCCAGACACTCCAAGGTGTCGCTGACCGAGATGGGTAGCGCCGATGACGAGTGAGTCAGAGGAATATAATTATGTTAAAGTTGAGAAATCAGCCTACGTATGAGGTGTCTGAGAGCACCACCGTGCGGAGAGATTCTGCGGGCGTCACAGGAAAAGGAAAGAGGGACATTTTTCTCGGGCTCGCGAGGCAGATGCCAGACAGTAACACTTGGTCTCTAGACTGAAATCCTGTTATCTGTTGTCTTCTATATATATATACGACTTGTGTGTGTGTGTGTGTGTGTGTGTGAGTGTTCGCGATGCACGGCCAAAGTTCTCGATGAATCTGCTTCAAATTTGGTGGGCATATTCAGGTACACCCGGGACAGGACACAACCTGGTCGATATTTCAACACGTGCTCTCAGCGCGCAGCGCTGAACCGATTTTGGTTCCACCTCAGCTACCCGGGCCCCCATACCGACACACCAAAGCCGCTAGACCACATCACAACGCCAAAGTTCTCGGTGGATCTTTTTCAAATTTGGACACCGTATTCAGCTACACCCCGGACACAATATCATCGATGAGATATTTCAACACGTGCTCTCAGCGCGCAGCGCTGAACCGATTTTGGTTTTTGTGTTCATTTCACCATTACAAGTAACTCTTCCTTATCTTCTCCAGTGTTTTCCGTTTATCTCCCTTCCTTCGTGTGGCTTCAATCCATATTCCCGTTTCTAAGTTACTATTTTTAGAATGTCACTGCGCTGTCCAGAACGCTTCCCTTGCACCCGTAAGTTGTTCTTACTGTCAAAGTGAAAAGGTCGAATCAATTTATAGCCACGCGAAAAATACACTCTCACCTATCTCTATATATTTATAGATATAGATATACATATATATATACGACTTCTCTGTGTGTATGTGTGTTTGTGTGTGTGTGTGGGCAAAAACCTGTGTATTGTAGAGTTCTGTTTGTGATGTGGTCTAGCGGCTTTTGTCTGTATGTTCTGGCATTTGAGAAGCCACAACAGATAATATAGGGCTAAGAAATAAGCTCTAAAAATCTCAAACCCATTTGACAGGACTTCGCCTTCAAAGGTGATTGTGGTGAACCGCCACGCTGTCTGTCTCTGTCTCGCGATTCACCCCGGCGAATTCACCATTCCCACTAACTCTTCCTTATCTTCTCCAGTGTTTTGCGCCTTCGTGTGGCTTCAATCCATATTCCCGTTTCTAAGTTACTATTTTTAGAATGTCACTGCGCTGTCCAGAACGCTTCCCTTGCACCCGTAAGTTGTTCTTACTGTCAAAGTGAAAAGGTCGAATCAGTTTATAGCCACGCGAAAAATACACTGTCACCTATCTCTATATATTTATAGATATAGATATACATATATATATACGGCTTCTCTGTGTGTTTGTGTGTGTGTGTGTGGGCAGAAAACCGGGGGATTGTAGAGTTCTGTTTGTGATGGGGTCTAACGGTTTTTGTCTGTCTGTATGTTCTGGCATTTGAAAAGCCACAACAGATAATATAGGGCTAAGAAATAAGCTCTGAAATTCTCAAACCCGTTTCACAGGACTTCGCCTTCAAAGGTGATTGTGGTGAACCGCCACGCTGTCTGTCTCTGTCTCGCGATTCACCCCGGCGAAGCCGGGTATTCCTCTAGTAAAATATATATCGTCCGTGAGATATGTTTGTGATTGTGTGGTATTGTGTGTGTGCATGTTTCTGTCTGTCTGTACGCTGTATCTGTCGCTGTCTTTCTTTCTTTCTTCCTCGCTCTCTCTCTCTCTCCCCCCCCTTTTTTCCTCTCTCACACTCTCTTCCTTCCCTTTCTAGCCCTCCCCCTTCCTCTCTTTTCTCCTTCCCCCTCCCTCCCTCCCTCTCTCCCTCTCTCTCTCCCTCTCTCTCTCCCTCTCTCTCTCTCTCTCTCTCTCTCTCTCTCTCTCTCTCTCTCTCTCTCTCTCTCTCTCTCTTTGACAGCAATGTACTGTTTTTAAGCATGCGCAATCCATGTCCTCTGTACTAGCACATACAGAGAGAGAGAGAGAGAGAGAGAGCAAGCGAGAGAGATGTACGCAAAGCCTCTGGTCCTGATTCTGTTTCAAATAGAGTTCTGGCTGCATGTGCAGATATTATTGCGATGCCACTCACTGCATTATTCAACAGATCTCTCGAAAAAGCCACAGTTCCTGCAATATGGAAGATAGCTAATGTAATTCCGATATATAAAAAAGGTGAAAAGGAATTATGTTCAAATTACCGACCAATATCACTTCTTAGCTGTGTAGGTAAAGTTATGGAAAGGTGTGTACAATGTCACGTGTTTGCTTATTTGAAGGAGTATAACCTGTTAACACCAGTTCAGTCCGGTTTTATTCCATGTGATTCAACTGTATACCAACTCATTTGTTTGTATAATGATATATGCAAAGCTTTTGATGATAAGATAACATCACAGGCGATTTTCTTTGACGTGTCAAAAGCTTTGGACAGAGTTTGGCACAAGGGTTTGATGAAAAAGTTATAAGGGGACATAAGGGGACAGTTGTATTTTTGGTTTGATAACTATTTGAGGGAAAGAAAACAATGTGTTGTGGTAAAAGGTTGTAAGTCACAGTTTTTGCCGGTTTCTGCGGGTGTTCCCCAAGGGTCAGTATTAGGACCTCTCCTCTTTTTGGTTTATATAAACGACATTGTTGATAATATTGAATCAGTGATTAAACTATTTGCAGATGATACCAGCATGTATTTAAGCCTCGATGACCCTTTCCGTAGAACTGAAATACTCAATTCTGATTTAGGTAAGATTGCAAACTGGGCCATTACATGGAAAGTGAAATTTAATCAGTCGAAAACAGAGTTAATATCCTTTTCCGGTCAAAGATGTATACAGAAATTTCCCCTTGTTTTTGGCGATGTAGCCCTCATAGAAAAAGAAAGTCATAAACATTTAGGTGTTATTTTTCAAGATAATTGTAAATGGGCCTTACACATACAGTCTATTGTGGCAACTTGTCGAGTACTTGTGGCTTGTTTAAAATCTTATAAATATAGGCTCAGTCGAAGATCCCTAGAAGCAATGTATAAATCTTTTATTTTACCTCATTTTGATTATTGTGATGTTGTGTGGGATAATTGTACAAAGAAGCTTTCAGATGAGCTGGAGAAGCTGCAACTCGAATCCATTCGAATTATTGTTGGTGCTATTAAAGGCACTTCACACGAAAAATTGTATACAGAATCTGGCTTTATACCACTTACAGAGCGAAGACGCCGTCACAAATTAATGTTATATTATAAAATGGTCCACGGCAATGTACCAAATTACCTCAACGTTTTATTGCCACCTCTTGTTTCTGACCTAAATCCCTACCACCACAGACACCCACTAGAGCGTAAGACTCCCCAGTGTAAATCAGATTTGTACAAGTCATCTTTTATTCCTTCTGCAACTAGTCTCTGGAATAAGTTGCCTGAAAATATACAACAATGTGATTCTGTTGGTCTGTTCAAGCGACATTTCACAGCTTTTGATATTTCAATTCCACCATATTACTATTCCCCAAATCGCAAAACTGAAGTTTTGCATTGCAGGTTAAGACTTGGAATGAGTGATTTACAATATGATATGTTTAATCGCCACCTAGTAAACAACCCGGAATGTTCTTGTGGTTATTTTGCTGAAACTGTTCATCACTATTTGCTATCATGTCCCCTGTTTAATGATGCAAGAACCGCAACAATCGGTACATTAGCTCCAGAATTTGTTAATATTGACACACTCCTGACAGGTGATTCAAACATTTCCATATTTGAAAATAGTGCTATTTTTGTTGTTGTCCAAAGCTATATTGAGAAATCAAACCGCTTTGGGACACCTTAGTTCGGTATTGGTGTGGGTTTTTCTAAATATATTACTTGGGGCCCATCTTTTTTTGATATTTTGTTGTGTCTTTCGTTCCCGTTTTGTATTTGTTTTCGTTTTCGGTATTGACACAGATTGTGTTCGATAATTCAAACTAAGTTTTTCTTGCTGTTTTTCTCCTTTTCTTTTTTTTTTTCCTTTTTTTTAAATTTTTTTTTATAATTTTTTTTTTTTTTTTTTTTTTGCCTCATCTCTTTTTTCAAAAATGTGTCGCATTGATCATAATCCGCCATGAAATTTCAGGAATGTTTATGTGAGCACTTACCATAAGTTTTAAACTTGTTGTGCTCCTTCTTAATGATGTTGTTATATTATCATGTGTCTGTTTACGAATAAAATACTGTTTAAAAAAAAAAAAAAGCGAGAGAGAGAGAGAGAGAGAGAGAATGAGAAGGGGAAATGTTCCCGCCCCACGCATTGAAGTGACGTTCGCAAGACAAGTTTATCATATTATTATGTGTTTGTGTTTCTTCAGTAAAGCGACTAGTGATGACGAGGACGCACTGGAACTCAAGCGTCTAATGGGAACGCCCATGACTTCAGAAACTCTGCTGGGCTTGTCAAAGAGAACAGCTTTACTCCTCAAACAGGTCAAAACATTAATGTTGTACTCCTTGCTTTTATGATTAATTGGTTGATCGATTGATTGATTGGTTGATTGATTGATTGGTTGGTTGGTTGGTTGGTTGATTGAGTGATTGGTTGGTTGGTTGATTGATTGAGTGATTGGTTGGATGATTTATTTACTGGTTGGTTGGGTGAGTGATTAGTTGGATGATTGATTGATTGATTTGTTGGTTGGTTTATTGATTGATTGAGTGATTAATTGGATGATTGATTGATTGATTGACTGGTTGGTTGGATGATTGATTGATTGATTGACTGACGGAAGGACGTATGCAGAGCAGTGAATCAGACACTTTTGGTTATCTGACAAGATCTTCAAGTCAAAAGAGACCCACATAGAGTTGTGTAGACCTCAGAGACGAAACGCTGGTGAAAAAATATAGCAGACAAAACACGTCAAGAATATCAGTAAACCCGCATGCCCTAAATCTACTACCGGCTATCACTGACTCGCTGTATGCGCTTGCCAAGAACTTTAACTCTCACTCCACTACCTTCCCCCCACTCCAGGTTGAAGAGAAGCGACTGAATCGGGCGAAACGCAAGATGGTATGGACGCATTTCTTTAATACGAAACCGGGCGACGACTTTGAAGATCCGGCGGACGTCGCGGCCATCCAGGAGGCGTACGACACCATGGGCGACCGACACCTCAAGTCCGACAGCAACTACATCGTGCCGGACTCCTACCGACTCACCATGGCCGACGGCTCGGCGCGACTCGAGGGCTGCGAGCAACGCCTCCTGACCGCGCAAAGAGAGTGAGCTTGATTTGGGGCCAGGAACTTAGCGAATAAATTGTAATGTCTGCCATCCATAAAGGTTGTGTACAACGTTCGTGGTACTATGTAGGGAAAGTTTGATTCCCATTTGTTTGTTTTTGTGTGTTTTTTTGGTTAATGTTTGGGAAGACGCTTCAAATCAAGTTTGATACCCATTTCAACTGTACCCGACTTCAAAACATATTCAGTTCGGGTATTCCGTGATTTCTTTATTTACACAGCATGTGACGTCAGAGGCCGACTAAAAGTCATATCTGGGCGGCTGGCCGGGACTTTAAAAGAGTGTGTGTTTATATGCGTTCACTGAATCGAAAAGAACGAAAAGAAGTCTAAGCCTAGCTAAAATAGATCGACACGTAAATGTTAATTGTATTTTTGAACAAACTATGACATTTGCTGTCTCGTAGAACAACGACTGTCTCGATCTATGTAAAATGTTATATTTTGTTAAAAAAAAGAAAATGCTCAACAAAATATAACATATAATATACTTATGTATTTTTTGTGTGTGGTTATTTTTTGTTCCAATATATATATACATAATATATATATATATATATATATATATAACAAATAAGGGATAATATTCAGGTGGAACACCAAGCTCTTGGAGCTGAGAGAAGAGAAGATAAACACGATCCACGAGGTGCAGGGCATGGTTGACCGCCTGTACGAGATCCACGAAGCCTTGGACCACACCAAGCACCAACTCATCCCCAGGGTGCCCGACTTGACTCTCAGCGAAGTGGTGAGCTCTCCTCATAGGACGGTTTGGGGAGAAGAGGGGGGGGGGGGTGGCGTTGATCAAGGTGTCCCCAGATCCGTCCCAAGAGCGTCCAGCAAAAACAACAAAATTAAGAAAAACAAGTCGCGTAAGGCGAAAATACACCATTTAGTCAAGCTGTCGACGTCGAACTCACAGACTGAAACTGAACGCACTGCAATTTTTCATCAAGGTCGTATATATACTCGTAGCATCGTCAGTCCACCGCTCTTGGAAAAGGTAGTAAAATTGACAAGCCAGAATAGCGCGGTAGTGGTTGCGCTGAGCAGGATAACACGCTTAGTCAAAACTTGAGAAAATGTAATGAATAACAAGTCGCGTAAGGCGAAATTACTACATTTAGTCAAGCTGTGGAACTCACAGAATGAAACTGAACGCACTGCATTTTTTCACAATGACCGTTGACCGCCGCTCGTGCAAAACGCAGTGAAATTAATGAGCCTGTTTAGCGCAGTAGTGGTTGCGCTGTGCTGCATAGCACGCTTTTCTGTACCTCTTTTCGTTTTAACTGTCTGAGCGTGTTTTTAATCCAAACATATAATATCTATATGTTTTTTGAAATCAGGAACCGGCAAGGAATAAGATGAAATAGTTTTTAAATCGATTTCGGAAATTTCATTTTAATCATAATGTTTATATTTTTAATTTTCAGAGCTTGTTTTTAATCCGAATATAACATATTTATATGTTTTTGGAATCAGAAAATGATGAAAAATAAGATGAACATAATTTTGGATCGTTGATCAAGGTGTCCCCTGATCTGTCCCAAGAGCTTCTCGATCGCAACAACAACGAAAAGCCATTGGTCCCGATTTGATTCACAACAGACTTCTCATAGCAGCATTAGATGTTATTTCGGAGCCACTGACGTATATCGTCAACAGGAGTCTGAGGGAAGAAGTTTATCCTAACATGTGGAAAACAGCTAATGTTACGCCTATTTACAAGACAGGTCCTGCAGACGCTTGTAATAATTATCGTCCGATTTCCTTGTTGAGCTGTGTTGGCAAAGTCTTGGAGCGATGTATTCACAGCCAATTATATAACTTTTTACAATCCATCAACATTCTCACACCTACAGAGTCCGGTTTTATACCCGGCGACTCGACGATCTGTCAACTTGTCTCCATATATAATGACTTGTGTTCAAACTACGACAACGGTTTAACAACACAGGCGGTATTTTTTGATGTGTCAAAAGCTTTTGATAAAGTTTGGCACAAAGGATTATTGGTAAAACTGGAGTCGATTGGTGTTCGAGGTCGACTATTGTCATGGTTTCGTAGCTATTTAACAAACCGTGTTCAATCAGTGGTTGTTAAAGGTGCCAAGTCAGAGTTAAAAGGTTTACAAGCAGGCGTTCCTCAGGGTTCAGTGTTAGGCCCCTTGTTATTTTTGGCTCACGTAAGTGTAGCCTATGCGATGCTAACTTTTGTCTGTCTGTGCGTGCGTGCGTGCGTGCGTGCGTGCGTGCGTGCGTGCGTGCGTGCGTGCGTGCGTGCGTATGTATGTATGTCTGTGGTAGAAACTTTAACATTTGACTGAACACGGAAATACTAATTTTACCTGGTTATTATCCAAGCAACAGCTTCAAAATATTGAAGCAATAATCAACATTTCGTCGGCACGTATGTAGTTAAAGTGTGTATCCAAAGAAAACGGGTGGTGGGGGGTTTTGGGGTGGTAAAAACAGGTGACTGGTTTGTGTCGTGTGTGGTATGTAGACCAGGTCAGGGGTCAAGGTTAGGTCAGATCGCGTGAAGGATTGTGGTATAGATACAGTTATCACCGAGCTGCAGTTCGCCGATTCGGAGAAGACGATTTCACATTGTTCGGTTTCGTAGCTCCAGAAAAACAGATAAAGAAGATACCAAAGGAGATTTCCTGCAGGTTAATCTGCACAGCGTGTTTCCCACTGTCTGCGCGAGGAAGCGCTTTCGAAAGCGCAGTGTCGATCTGGCCATCTGGCAGTCGTGTCCCCGTAAGTAGGCTACAGACAGACAGATCTAGATCTAGTGTCTCCCACTCTTGCACCGTGTCTATGCTTACTGTGTGTGTGTGTATGTGTGACGGAGTGATTGAGTTTGTGTTACTGTTTGTCGATTTCTTAAGTGAGCCTTGAAGGCTTCGCCTCTTGTTGATTTATATAAATGATATTGTAAATGATATTGAGTCTGTTATCAAATTGTTTGCTGATGATACTAGTTTGTCACTTGCATTACATGACCCGATACGACGTGCCGAAATTCTTAATTCAGACCTTGATAAAATTAGTAGTTGGGCAGCACGTTGGAAAGTTACATTTAATGAAACCAAAACTAAACTGCTGAATATAAAACATGATTTAAACCAAAATGACCCTCTTTTTTTTAATGGAAATCTCCTGGAAGACATACCAGAACACAAGCATCTTGGCATTTTTTTGCAAAACGATTGTAAATGGGACGCTCAAATTAGAAATATTGTGAAAAAGACAACTTTGTTGATTAACTGCTTAAGATATTATAAATATAAGTTATGCAGAAATAGTTTGGAAATAATGTATAAATCTTGTATTCTGCCACATTTCGATTACGCTGATGTGTTATGGGCCAATTGTACCGAAGCCTTATCAAAAACACTTGAAAAATTACACCTTGAAGCATTACGTGTTATAATTGGCGGTGTGCGGGGAACAACCCATGATAAGATTTACAAAGAAAGTGGTTTTTGTAGTTTAACTCTTAATGTCCTATACCGCGCCGTTCCGCTTGTCGCTGACGATCCTGATCCGCTTGAAACCGCGCGCGTACCTGTAGCTAAGGCTAAAGGGGAATAACCCGGAAATACAGCTCTTCACGAAGAAAACCGCGAGTGGTGCTCGTTTGTCAACAACCGCTGACAGTTGGTGATTTTTGTCTCCAGTTTTTTTTTACCCTTTCTATTTTTCCTGACCGATTTTAGTTGAGTTTTTTGCGAGAGAATGTTTGGATCAAAATGGCTGACTTGGATTGTTCATCTTCATCATCTTCATCATCTTTTCATGGATTCGACCGCGCTGACATTCAGAACTTCGGCAACCCTGCTGATGTGTTTGGCCTAGCAGATTCAGGTCAAAGTGACATTTCTGTGTCAAGTGTGCACACTGCCGATTTATCGGACTTTTCATCCGGAATTTCTGACATTCCATTGAGTAGCAGCGACGATGACATTGACAGTGATGCAGAGTGGACGGACACGATCGATGACTGGAGTGAAGATGAGTTTTCTTCCCTTGACTGCAGCCCCCATTGACTACTTCCAACAACTTTTTCCCGATCGATTGTTCGCTGATATTCGCGACGAGACCATCCGGTATGCCAGGCAGAAAGGCGATGCAACTTTCGATACATCAGTGGCGGAGCTCAAGGCCTACATGGGGATTTTATTTCTCATGGGGGTGATTGGATTACCCAACTACAGGTGCTATTGGAGTAGTAGAAAAGAACTGAGACAGCCTGTGATTGCTGATGTGATGAGTCGCAATCGATATGAGATGCTGACCAAGTATTTCCACCTGAACGACAACACAACCCAGCGTCCAAGAGGAAGTCCCGAACACGACAAGCTGCACAAGGTCAGGCCCATGATTGATCATGCAAAGAGGGTATTCTGTCAGCATTATGCCCCACACCAGAACATAGCTGTGGATGAGGCCATGATAAAATTCAAGGGGAGGTGCAGTTTTCTGCAGTACATTCCATCGAAGCCTTGCAAGTGGGGGATCAAGGCTTGGGCCCTCGCCGACAGTGAGTCGTTCTACCTCGTCAACTTTGACGTCTATGTAGGCAAAGATGGCGCAGATGGCAATGCCAGGAACAACATTCCTCTGGGGACAAGGGTTGTCACAAAACTTGTAGAACCTTACTACAAGAAAAGGCATCATGTCTATTTTGACAATTATTTCACCTCCGTCAAGTTGGTGGAATCCCTCGCAAGAAAGAAGACGTACGCCACGGGGACAGTTCGAAAGGAACGACGCGGACTGCCTGTTCCCATGAAATCCCTCAAGATGAAACAGTCTGGTGAAATGAGGAAGTGGCAGAAGGGAAGAATGATGGCAGTGAGCTGGCAGGAGAAGAAGCGCCAGGTCAGTGTTCTCTTTTTTCTTTTCTTTTTATTTTTCTCATTTTTTTCTTAATTTTCAGACATTAGACAAAACGAAACACACAAACCAGTCACAAGGAGAGAGGGAGATGAAGGTAGAGGTAAAGAAAGGGGGAGTAGGGTAGGGTAGGCGAAGGGTGACCATGAACATAAGGTACATGTTCAAAAACAATAACCAAAAGAAACAAGTCGCGAAAGGCGAAAATACAATATTTAGTCAAGTAGCTGTCGAACTCACAGAATGAAACTGAACGCAATGCCATTTTTCAGCAAGACCGTATACTCGTAGCATCGTCAGTCCACCGCTCATGGCAAAGGCAGTGAAATTGACAAGAAGAGCGGGGTAGTAGTTGCGCTAAGAAGGATAGCACGCGTTTCTGTACCTCTCTTTGTTTTAACTTTCTGAGCGTGTTTTTAATCCAAACATATCATATCTATATGTTTTTGGAATCAGGAATTGACAAGGAATAAGATAAACGTAAATTTGGATCGTTTTATAATTTTTTATTTTTTTTTTTTACAATTTTCAGATTTTTAATGACCAAAGTCATTAATTAATTTTTAAGCCACCAAGCTGAAATGCAATACCGAAGTCCGGTCTTCGTCGAAGATTACTTGACCAAAATTTCAACCAATTTGGTTGAAAAATGAGGGCGTGACAGTGCCGCCTCAACTTTCACGAAAAGCCGGATATGACGTCATCAAAGACATTTATAAAAAAAATGAAGAAAAAAACGTTCGGGGATTTCATACCCAGGAACTCTCATGTCAAATTTCATAAAGATCGGTCCAGTAGTTTAGTCTGAATCGCTCTACACACACACACACAGACAGACAGACACACGCACATACACCACGACCCTCGTTTCGATTCCCCCTCGATGTTAAAATATTTAGTCAAAACTTGACTAAATATAAAAAGAAAAGAAAAAAAAGGCTCTTATTTTACTTATCTTACTGGCTGGTGGAAATATTGGCCGTATAAAGCCCAGCTCCTATGAAAAACTGTAACATTGTCATTTAGGTATGCATTGTGTCTTTCTGTCACAGGTCAATGTCCTGACATCGAGAAACGTCACCGGCAACATGGAACTCAGGCGTCCCGGCAAGCGAGGGCAACCGGAGCAACGCTACCTGAAACCCATCACCATCCAAGACTATACAGAGAACTTCAACGGCGTCGACAAATCTGACCAGCTGCGCCAATACTACGGCATCGCAAACAAGGCAAACAAATGGTGGAAGTACTTGTTCTGGTTCCTGTGTGACGTCAAGATGGTGAACGCGTACATTCTGTACAAAGAAGCACCTGGAGGCCCCCGTCCGAAGCCAAACACACATCTGCAGTTTCACCTGGAGGTCGCAACTGCACTTGTTGCTGGCTTCACCAGTCGCAAGAGGAGAGCCAGTGGTGACGCACCTGAAGCAGCAGTCATCAAAACTCCAACGGTGCACGAGAGTACCAAGATCACAACAACAAGAGGAATTCGGAACTGTGTCCTTTGCCCCAGAGAAGGTCGGTTCACCGCTGCGGGCAACAAGATCCAGTCTTCCTTTGAGTGTGTTAAGTGTGGTGTTGCACTGTGCAAAGACAGAGGTTGTTTTGCTGCCTTCCACCATTACCAACAGTAAATGTGTCTCCCATGGACTTTGGGGATTGTTGCTTACCTGTGACACACCTGTGACTTAGCTGGACTAGCTTTGAAGGTGATGCTGATCAATGAGTGATTGTGTACATTGCGAGAGAAAGTCAATGCGAACTGTCTCACTTGAGGATGATATTTTTTCTCAGAAACTGTTCTCAAAAAGTTCTCCCCCATGTTTACATACACACTGTTGTGGTTGTGTGTGTGTGTGTTGGTGTTGTTTTTTTTAATTTATTTTTTTTTTTTAATGTGACAGTTGATATTTGAAATGCTGATTTATTTTCTTATCTTTATTTTATTTCCCTTTTGTAACTGGACAAGTTGGCGGAACAAAACAAAAAAAACAACTAAATAAACGTTGAGTTAAAATGTTAAACTGGTGTGTGCATTGTCCAAAGTTCTCACTCGTCTCACTCTATTGTTGTAAAAATTCTCTCTTGTCTAACTATCTTTTGCATGAAATTTTATCTTTGTTCGTCTTCACTTTTCTAAATGTTGTGTGTAATAAACAGATTGCAAAGGAAGTTGCAACTGGCAAGCACAACAAAAACCTGGAGAATTCGCAAACTTTGGAGCATTTTCGTAATCAACATCTGACGCCCGCTTGCGCCTAAAATCCTCACAAAATTTTAAAAGCAAATAACAAAGCGTCCATGCGAAAAGGCTTACAATATATGTGACAGTTGAAAGAAGTCAGTAGAAGTGCAGGTTTACATAAACACTGTTGTGTGTGTGTGTGTGTGTTTTTTTAAAAAAAAAATTTTTTATGAATGTGACAGTTGATATTTGACAGTTGATATTTGACAGTTAAAACAAGTCAGTAGAAGTGCAGGTTTACACATAAACACTGTTGTGTGTGTGTGTGTGTGTTTTTTTTTTTTTTTTTTTTTTAATGTGACAGTTGATATGTGACAGTTGAAACAAGTAAACAAAAAAGTGCATAAACACTGTCGGGTGTGTGTGTGGTTTTTTTTTTTTTTTTTTTTTTTTTTTGGGTGACAGTTGATATGTGACAGTTGAAACAAGTGAAAAAAAAGTGCATAAACACTGTCGTGTGTGTGTGTGTGTTTTTTTTTTTTTTTTTTTTTTTTAGGGTGACAGTTGACATGTGACAGTTGATATGTGACAGTTGAAACAAGTGAAAAAAAAGTGCATAAACACTGTCGTGTGTGTGTGTGTTTTTTTTTTTTTTTTTTTTTTTTTTTTTTTTTTAGGGTGACAGTTGATATGTGACAGTTGATATGTGACAGTTGAAACAAGTGAGTAAAAGTGCAGGTTTACATAAACAATGGAATGTTCTGTTTGTTTGTCATGAATACAAAGAATGAAACACCTTGGTATGGTTTTGACTCTTTATTTTTAAACTGTCACCTGTAATTAATACACTTAACGGCTTTTTACAACTAAGGTTAATCTTCAAAAATGTCTAAACTTCCAATTAACATAATCAGCATTCATATTTGAACATCTAAAAAAAATTTGGATTAAAACCATTCACAAACAAAAAAGAAATGATTTATTTACTGAACCACCTCTGTTTTACACAATTTAGTCAGAAAATAACAGGATCAGGGAAGAGAAAGCTTCAAAGTCTTATAGGACACTTAGAGTTAAAGGAACGCTGAAAACGACATAAATTAATTTTATTTCACAAAATGGTTCATGGTAAATGTCCACAATATTTAATTAACCTCTTGCCACCACTAGTCTCTTTACTAAATCCCTACCACAGAAGACGACCATTCGAAAGATTCGTACCAGCACATAGGACAGACATATTCCGAACATCCTTCATTCCATTCTCCACAGTTTTATGGAATAATTTGCCTGATGTGATTAAAACAACAAATTCAATAAGCGAGTTTAAGCATTATTTACAAAGTCCTGATCATAGTGTACCGTACCAGGTTATTATTATTATTTTGGAAAACGACAGACAGAAGTTCAACACTGCAGAATGCGTTTAAATATTAGTAACCTTAATTCAGACTTGTGTAAACGCCATCTAAAAGATAACGCACAGTGTGTTTGCGGTGATCCAAATGAAACAGCCGAACATTATTTATCAAACTGCACTTTGTATGCAGATGCTCGTCTGACAACAATCAATTCGTTGCCTGTTCACTTCAGACGCTTGGAAATATTATTAAAAGGTAGCGAGCAATATTCTCTGGTAATAACATATTGATATTTGAGTCTGTCCAATCGTTTATTGTTAAATCTGGTCGAGTAGTGATTTGATGGATGTGTTCACGCATTGATAGTGTATATGTGTGTGGGCAGGGGCGGACGAGGGGGAGTGCACAGGGTGCATGTGCACCCCCCCTCCAGCAAACAAAAACAAACAAAAAAATTTGGAAAGCTGACTCTATGACCATTTATAAATTCAAATGGCACCAGATGGCACCATTTTGCTTCTTTGGGCAAAAACAATTTCCGGGGGGCATGCCCCCGGACCCCCCTAACAAATTCGGGCGCTTCGCGCCCATCACATTCACTTTCGATTCAAAGTGCACCCCCCCTTACAAAGCAACTGATCCGCCCCTGGTGGGCAGGCGTATGTGTACCTCCACACTGCCTCTCTCTGTGTTATCGTATTTGATTACATAAGCAGCGTATAAGTAATAATTATTATCGTTTGTCTCGTATTTTATATGTTAACGAATTACTGCCTTCCATAAAAAATTGTTACATAATTTACTTGAATTTACATGTTGCATGTCTTAAACTTGATGCTCTCTTCCTATGCGCTTTCGTCCACGTCTCTCCTTGTGGTTGTTAGTACTTTCTTCCCCCTCCCGGCCCCCTCCCTTTTCTTTTTATCTTCTGTAGATTCTTTTGTTCCTATTTAGCTCCCCATCCCCATTCTTTCAATTTGTTCTTCTGGTTTATTGTTTTGTCATCATTTTCACGAGTTTTCATTCACAAGCACCTGGGAAATAAATCTCATGTTCCCCGGGGAATAAATCCCCGGTTACCATAGTTGCAGGAAGCCCTATTACATGGATAATCAAAAGCAAACCCAATAGAAACGCTCGAGGATTCTTCTGCTCTTTTCATTGGCGTTTCCCCAGACCTAAACAGACGACACGACACTGCTTTGCAAAGTTCCAAAAACCAACTGGCAAACTGGCAAAGGTAAACAAACATAAAAAACTACTTCAATAAATTCATCACAAACAAATGAAACCTACCGATATGTTATGTCTTCTTACAAAGTCATGGAGTGCGTGTATCTTTGTGTGAGAAACACGAACATCAAGTTCAAGTCAAACCAATTGACCCCTGACACACACATTTTGACCTGTGCACAAGACGTTGTATCGATAAACGAAGCACAAATAAGAAATAATAAAAGCAAAGAAAATAGCAAGAAGGTATGCAAACATCTCACAAAGCCGAGCAAGCAGATTGACAGGTCTAATGAAAAACAAAGAGGTACTGAGTCAGAAACAAGATCGCGATTCTTTCCTTCGCTGCACGACGCAAATCTTCTGTGACCCGTTTGACCCAACGTAGCTTCCACATTCGATTACTAAGCTTAATACTCACAACTGAAAGCCGAGGGAGTGGAATACCGAGATGAACAAACAGAACTGTGCATCCTCAAACCTGACATGTTCATCCCAACATTTTATGAACTCAAAAATACAGAAAGTTGCTTTCACACGCCAGCTTTGATTGCCAGTGGTTATCCGCACGGAACTCGTGTGGTTATCAGCACGGAACCCGTGTTTCAAAGCATGGCTCCCTGTGTTGATTGTTATCTTATTTTCTCACTACCAAAATGATGACAAAAACGATGTTTGGTGGTTTGTTGTCAGACCAGCTTTTTTTGTCGGTCCTCGGGGGGCATATCGACTTTTGTTTCATATTTATTGACCGCGGCCTTCGGCCTTGGTCAATAAGTATGAAACAAAAGACGATATGCTCCCCCTCGGACGACAAAAAAGCTGGTCTGTCAACAACCCATCAAACATCTTATAATGTCCACCATTACGAAAATGTGTGTAATTTAGTATTTTTCTGGTCACGTGATATAAGCATTTGCTTGAGTGCGTGTCCTTGCTGTGTGTTTCGAACTGTTCATGCGAAGAAATTCTGAATAAAATTTTGTTTAAACCAACAACAAAATTAAGAAAAACAAGTCGCGTAAGGCAAAATTACTACATTTAGTCAAGCTGAAACTGAACGCACTGCATTTTTTCACAATGACCGTAGTCCGCCGCTTGTGCATAACGGAGTGAAACTGACGAGCCTGTTCAGCGCGGTAGTGGTTGCGCTGTGCTGCATAGCACGCTTTTCTGTACCTCTCTTCGTTTTAACTTTCTGAGCGTGTTTTTAATCCAAACATATCATATCTATATGTTTTTGGAATCAGGAACCGACAAGGAATAAGATGAAATTGTCTTTAAATCGATTTCGGAAATTTAGTTTTGATCATAATTTCTATATTTTTAATTTTCAGCGCTTGTTTTTAATCCAAATATAACATATTTATATGTTTTTGGAATCAGGAAATGATGTAGAATAAGATGAACGTAAATTTGGATCGTTTTATATAAAAAAAATTATTTCAATTTTCATATTTTTAATGACCAAAGTCATTAATTAATTTGTAAGCCACCAAGCTGAAATGCAATACCGAAGTCCGGCCTTCGTCGAAGATTGCTTTACAAAAATGTCAATCAACTTGATTGAAAAATGAGGGTGTGACAGTGCCGCCTCAACTTTTACAAAAAGCCGGATATGACGTCATCAAAGGTACTTATCGAAAAAAAGAAAAAACTGTCCGGGAATATCATTCCCAGGAACTCTCATGTCAAATTTCATAAAGATCGGTCCAGTAGTTTGGTCTGAATCGCTCTACACACGCACAGACAGACATACAGACAGACACACACACACACACACACACACACACACACACACACACACACACACACACACACACACACCACGACCCTCGTCTCGATTCCCCCTCTATGTTAAACATTTAGTCAAAACTTGACGAGGGGTCTTGATTCCCAGTATATCTGAAAATATTGAGTCGAGTCAAAACTTGACCAAATGTAAAAACAGCACGGTGCTTTTACGTGGGTTTCATCCCGGGGCACGAGGATCATTGATTCATATTAAAACTATGTTCACCCTCATTGAAATACACTGCCCCCCCCCCCCCTCCAAACCCCCTTTTTAAGACGTCCAAAGATTTACAGACATTAGTGAGGTTGCGGGGAAGACGCCCGACAACTCAGCACGACGACAAGTGACGGTGACCTTCTTTTTTCCGTCTCACACAGTCGGGACGGGGCCTTTGCGAGACGTTCCGGCTGGAAAATGGAGCCATTTGTCGTCGTCGCAAAAACGGAAGATAGAAATTGGTCTTTGCTGTTAAGTCGAGTTCAATTTAATCAAAGTATGTGTTATGGACACATAGATTGGTCACTTTGCAAATAGCTTTTGAAGAAAAAGAAAAAAATCTTTGATAGGCGTGGATTTACAGTTTGTTTTGTCGGGTACCATCTCAATGAAGCCGCTATAAACTGTCCGAGTAAAAAACCAAGTTATGACTAAATGTTTTAACGTAGAGGGGGGAATCGAGACGAGGGTCGTGATGTATGTGCGTGTGTGTGTGTGTGTGTGTGTCTGTCTGTGTGTGTGTGTGTAGAGCGATTCAGACTAAACTACTGGACCAATCTTTGTGAAATTTGACATGAGAGTTCCTGGGTATGAAATCCCCATACGTTTTTATCATTTTTTTTGATAAATGTCTTTGATGACGTCATATCCGGCTTTTCGTGAAAGTTGAGGCGGCACTGTCACGCTCTCATTTTTCAACCAAATTGGTTGAAATTTTGGTCAAGTAATCTTCGACGAAGGCCGGGGTTTGGTATTGCATTTCAGCTTGGTGGCTTAAAAACTAATGAGTGAGTAACCGGCACGGTTGGCCTAGTGGTAAGGCGTCTGCCCCGTGATCGGGAGGTCGTGGGTTCGAACCCCGGCCGGGTCATACCTAAGACTTTAAAATTGGCAATCTAGTGGCTGCTCCGCCTGGCGTCTGGCATTATGGGGTTAGTGCTAGGACTGGTTGGTCCGGTGTCAGAATAATGTGACTGGGTGAGACATGAAGCCTGTGCTGCGACTTCTGTCTTCTGTGTGGCGCACGTTATATGTCAAAGCAGCACCGCCCTGATATGGCCCTTCGTGGTCGGCTGGGCGTTAAGCAAACAAACAAACAAAACAAAAGAGTGAGTTTGGTCATTACAAATCTGAAAATTGTAAAAAAAAACAAATTTTTATAAAACGATCCAAATTTACGTACATCTTATTCTTTATCATTTTCTGATTCCAAAAATATATAAATATGTTATATTTGGATTAAAAACAAGCTCTGAAAATTAAAAATATAAAAATTATTATCAAAATTAAATTGTCCAAATCAATTTTAAAACACCTTCATCTTATTCCTTGTCGGTTCCTGATTCCAAAAACATATAGATATGATATGTTTGGATTAAAAACACGCTCAGAAAGTTAAAACGAAGAGAGGTACAGAAAAGCGTGCTATCCTTCTCAGCGCAAGTACTACCCCGCTCTTCTTGTCAATTTCACTGCCTTTGCCGTGCGCGGTGGACTGACGATGCTACGAGTATACGGTCTTGCTGCGTTGCATTGCGTTCAGTTTCATTCTGTGAGTTCGACAGCTACTTGACTAAATGTTGTATTTTCGCCTTACGCGACTTGTTTATGTGTTGGTTTTGTTAGTTGGATCGGTGGATAGGGGCCGGGTTTGTGGGGGTGGCTTGTGGGGGGGGGGGGGTTAACCCGTGATTTGTAAAAATGGGGGTGTTTTAACCCGCGATTTGTAAAAATGTAATGCATGCTTTTTATTATTACAAAGTAATGCATGCTTTTTATTATTATTAATATTTATTTGTTTAGAGCCTCTGCGCTGAGTGGTGGGGGTGATTTTAGATCCACATCCCATTTTGGTGCAATCTCGATTTGCCGTGGTCCCATTTTTTGCCCCATCCCATTTTCGCGACATTTCACAAGCCAAGCGTCATTTTACTAACATGTCATAACAATAGCGCGACATCCCATTTTGACACCATATACCATTTGGCCGCCATGCCGTTTCACCGCCATTCCATTTCGCCCCCATCCCATTGTTGCGACATTTCACAAGCCAAGCGTCATTTGCTACCGTGTCATAACAATGGCGCGACATCCCATTTTGACACCATCCCATTTGGCCGCCATCCCATTTTGATTTATTCTTCTTGCCAAGGCCTCACTGCCACTATACTGCGTTATTCAACTAGGGAGACATTCCGTTTACGCGAAATCCCATTTTTGCCACAATCCAAAATGTCGCGAAATAGGGATGGCGGCGAAATGGGATGACAGCAAAACGGCATGGCGACAAATTGGAATGTGGCGCTAGTGGTATGACACGGTGGTAAAATGACACTTGGCCTGTGAAATGTCGCGAAAATGGGGGTAAAATGGAATAACGGCGAAACGGGATTGCGCCAAAAAGGGATGAGGAGCTAATGGTACATGACATGGTGGTAAAATGACACTTGGCCTGTGAAATGTCGCGAAAATGGGATGGGGGTGAAATGGGATAACGGCGAAACGGGACTAATAGATCTCTTGACTTTGGGGTAGCGTGACTCTGTTACTGCTAGCTTTCCACTGGGAGGAAGCGACCCGAATTTCCAAGCGATGGAACAAAAAAGTAATGACATTTTTTTTTCTCAATAGATCCCTTCACTTTGGAGATGATGAGTTAAATATCGAGCGCATTTACGTGATTTGTAAAACATTTTACAAACCGCGGGGCACACACACACACACACACACATGCGCGCGCGCACACACACACACACGCGCACACACGCACATGCACCCGCGCACACGCACACGCACACACCCACGCGCGCGCGCACGCACACACACACACACACACACACACACACATACACACATACACACAAACACATACACACACTACACACACACACTCACATACACACACACACACACGCGCACACTGACACACAGACACACACACACACACACACACACACACACACATAAAATGTATGGGCTAACACGCAACAGCTGGGTTTTTTTTATTAGGTCACAGAGCTGGAAGACCCAGGTGCAAGACGAATAATTCATATCACTGAAATGCGTGTTCCCCATGCACCACCCAAAACATTCCCCGAGGGGCTCCGCCTCTACAAGTCGTGTCAAAACCATTCGTTCGGGTGTCCAGGAGTTTTCTTCTTCAGGCCACTGGCGCTCGTTCTCCCCGCAAACGCTACTTGTGTCAGTACGAGCGATGACGCCGAACGACAACACACGGTTCAGTCGTCGTTGTCGGTCCCGTCTTCCCCGCAACGTCTATAATATCGAGAGAAAACAAACTAGATATAATCTTTTGTTTGTTTGGTAATTTATGATATATTGTTCTGAATATTTACATGCAGTTGTTGATTATGTTAATAGTTTTAATTATTATGGCACAAATGTGTATAGGGATTAATAAGTATTGAACTCCAGTAGAAATTAGATATATTTTTGATTATGAATTGCGGTTAAGGAATGTAGAATAAACAACAAAATTTAGACCAGAATTTAAAACAATCCTATGAAGAAGGATGCTCCATGCCCGCATAAAAACAGAAAAATAAAATAAGGGCAAAAAAGTAAGGGTTGAAGCAGCCTGCATGCAACTGAGGTTAAAAAAATAAATAAAATAAAAAAATAAAAAAATAACTTTAATCATCCACAGCCCGGGGGCAAGTTCAATATGGACCGGTCTGATGAGATGAGACTAAGAATGAAGGTGCGGGAAGAGATGAAGAAGCGGCTCGGCAGCGTGAACCTCAACCAGGCAACCTCGCGCAGAGAGAGCATGTTCAGCAAGAGCCAGAGGAAGAGCTCGGTGGTCATTGCCAAGGAGAACTTCACCAGGCTCAAGGCCATGGCGCATATCGACATCGACATCGCGTCTGAAACTGAGCTGAGTGTTAGCAACTCTTTCCATCCAGGTACGGGGTTGTGTATCTATTTGCAACGTGTGAGTGAGTGGGGGGTGTGGTGTGGCGGGGGAGGGGGGGTGCGTGTTTGTATGTGTGTTAGTATGTGTGCGGGCGTATGTGTGTGTGTGCGTGTGTTTGTTGTGTGTGTGTTTGAGTGGTCTGAGTGTGTGTGTATGTCTGTGTGTGTGTGCGTGCTTGCGTATGTGTGTGTATGTTTGAGTGTATGTATGTGTGTGTGTGTGTGCTCGCGCGTGCGTATGTGAGTGTATGTTTGAGCGCGTGCGTGCGTGCGTGTGTGTGTGTGTGTTAGTGTATGTGTGTGTGTGTGTCTGAGTGTGTGTATGTGTGTGTGTGTGTGTGCGTGCGTGCGTATGTGTGTGTATGTTTGAGCGCGTGCGTGCGTGTGTGTGTGTGTTTGTGTGTGTGTGTGTATGACTTCCATTGGACCTTGTCTCCAATGTGGCCTTGCACTG
Source organism: Littorina saxatilis (assembly GCF_037325665.1). Lineage (NCBI taxonomy): Eukaryota > Metazoa > Mollusca > Gastropoda > Littorinimorpha > Littorinidae > Littorina > Littorina saxatilis. The sequence continues at coordinate 29,943,790 of NC_090251.1, forward strand.
TAGCCCGTGTAGATGGTTGTTACTGTCTCCAATGCAAGCACGGGGTCTGTTGCTATCGGCGACGTGTGTGTATGTATGACCTTCATTTGACCTTGTCTCCAATGTGGCCTTGCACTGTAGCCCAAGGAGATCGTTGTTACTGCCTCCCATGCAAGCACGGGTTCTGGTTCTATGTGCGACGTGTGTGTGTATGTATGACCTTCATTTGACCTTGCGAATCCCAAACCCCCTCCTCCCCACCAATCGGGTGTTACCCCTTATTTAGCTGGTACGGGTATGTGCCTATGGACCACGTGTGGGTGTGACCAGTACTTCACAAAATGTTGTTTTGTTGTTATTGGCCTCTTTTGTCATCAGTTTGCAGCTTGTGCATACATTTTCCATGTACCCCCATGGGATTTATTTTAATAAATTCTTTGCGTTGATTTGTCTTGCTTTGTCTTGCCTTGTCTTGCCCCGCAATGCCTTGCATTGCTTTGCCTTGCCTTGCATTGCCCTGCCCTGCCTTTCCTTGCCTTGCCTTGCCCAGCCTTGCCTTGCCTTGCCCTGCCCTGCCCTGCATTGCATTGCATTGCATTGCCTTTCCATGCATTGCCTAGCCTTGCCTTGTATTGCCTTGCCTTGCCCTGCCTTGCCTTGCCTTTGCCTGCCTTGCCTTGCCTTGCCTTGCTCTGTCTTGCCTGCCTTGACCTGCCTTGCCTTGCCTTGCCTTGCTTTGCCCTGCCTTGCATTGCCTTGCCTTGCCTTGCATTGCCCTGCCTTGCCCTGTCTTGCCTTGCCCTGCCTTGCCTTGCCCTGCCTTGCCTTGCCTTGCCTTGCCTTGCCTTGCCTTGCCTTGCTTTGCCCTGTCTTGCATTGCCTTGCCTTGCATTGCCCTGCCTTGCCCTGCCTTGCCTTGCCCTGCCCTGCCTTGCGCTGCCTTGCCTTGCCTTGCCTTGCCCTGCCTTGCCCTGCCTTGCCTTGCCTTGCCTTGCCTTGCCCTGCCTTGCCCTGCCTTGCCCTGCCTTGCCTTGCCCTGCCTTGCCTTGCCTTGCCCTGCCCTGCCTTGCCCTGCCTTGCCTTGCCTTGCCTTGCCCTCCCTTGCATTGCCTTGCCTTTCCTTGCCTTGCCTTGCCTTGCTTTGCCCTGCTTTGCCTTGCCTTGCCTTGTCCTGTCCTGCCTTGCATTGCCCTGCCTTGCCTTGCCTTGCCTTGCCTTGCCTTGCCTTGCCTTGCCCTGTCTTGCCTTGACATTGTCTAACTGGTTGCCAAAACCACGTCCAGGCCTTGGTGCGCTGAAGGAGAAAGAAGAAATGGAACTGACTGCGATGCAACGAGAGCTGCGGGAGATCCATGAGATAGAGCTGATTTACGAGCAGTCTCAGCTTATTAAACACATTCAGGCAAGTTCTTTGTTGATTGAGGGAAGGGGTAAAAGGTCACGTTGGGTTGGTGAAAGGGGGGGGGAGGTAGGGGTATGTGTGTGTGTGTGTGTGTGCGTGTGTGTGTATCCATGTGTGTGTGTGTCCATGTGTGTGTGTGTGTGTATGTGTGTGTGTGTGCATGTGTGTGTGTGTGTGTCCATGTGTGTGTGTGTGTGTCCATGTGTGTGTGTGTGTGTGTCCATGTGTGTGTGTGTGTGTCCATGTGTGTGTGTGTGTGTGTGTCCATGTGTGTGTGTGTGTGTCCATGTGTGTGTGTCCATGTGTGTGTGTGTGTCCATGTGTGTGTGTGTGTCCATGTGTGTGTGTGTGTGTCCATGTGTGTGTGTGTGTGTCCATGTGTGTGTGTGTGTGTCCATGTGTGTGTGTGTGTGTGTGTGTCCATGTGTGTGTGTGTGTATGTGTGTGTGTGTGTCCATGTACGTGTGTGTGTGTGTGTATATGTGTGTGTGTGTGTGTCCATGTGTGTGTGTGTGAGTGTGTGTGTGTTAGTGTGAGTGTGTGTGATTGCGCACGCGCGTGTGTGTGTTGGATAGGAGGGGGTTGTCTGTCTGAGGTGTGTTTTTTTTTATCCCATGTGTGTATGTTTACAATATGTTTACAATAATTATGTGTCACTCACTATGTCTCACGTGTAAAATTGGTAGGGCGGAGATCTAGAATCGCAGAGAATGGCGGTGAAACTAAGGTTTTTTTTCCGGAGAATATGAGTGTAAAGGTGTCTACACAGAGCGCAGAAAGGAAAAGAACCCTATCCTATTTTAATTCTCCGTAGAAAAGCAACAGATAATCCGCGCTTTTCTCGCTTTCACCGGAAGTTGCCGACTAGCTGCTCCAAGGTTTCATTTACTAGTGCGCCCTGCGCCATTGGCGCATTAAATCTGAAAATGTCCCATCACAATTCCCTTCAGTGCGTCAAAGGGCGCATTGAGATTATGTACCACCGCGCCACCAAATGTACACTTTACATTGGATTACACACACACACACACACACACACACACACACACACACACACACACACACGAACGCACGCACGCACATAACACGATATAGCGGCTAATTTTCAAATGGCACCATATTGCACCATTTTGCATCTTTTGTCAAAAACGCGTACAGGCCTAGCCTCGTTTGCGCTTCTTGCCTTTGACTATGTCCCATCGGCGTTTGGTTGAGGGGGACAAATGTCCCATAGCCTTTTTCTCCCAGGCTAAACCCTGCTGCTCCAAACTCGCGTCGTCTACTGATCCATGGAAGCAGCCATTTTTCGTATTTGTATGAATTCCTCTTCGTTCTTTTCCTCCCTCAAAAACAAAACCACGCAGTTGCAGCTATTCCATTGGTCTCAATGTCTCTCAAGTCTAGCCAAGAAGCAACTAAGAGAGAAAAAATATACTAGGGGTTTCCATAACCGTCATCTATGTTACCGGCTGTTTCTAGCAAAAGAGAAACGATTAAATAATGTTCCAACTTGTGATATGGGTTTTGCTCACAGGAGCATACTACGGAAAAAAAACATTGGCAGGGCCGTCCGGTGACTTCTCGCTCTGTCGTGAGGTGAAATATAATCCCCCGTCATCTACGTTACAGTCATGTAGCTGTAGTATGTTCTTCTTCTTCTTCTTCGGCGTTCCAGTGTAGTATGCTCATCGCAGTAGTACTTCTCACAGGAGACGAAGCAAATCTTCGACATCCATCACCGCCAGCTGCGACACGAGAAGTTCCTGCTGGACGTTGTGGTGGAGTGTTCTCGCCTGAGGGTCACCACGCTTCAGGAGGAGCAGATGCTGCTGAGGGAGTGCGAGCACGTAGAGGAGGAGATCCACGGCCGCATCGAGAGGTGTCTGGAGCAGCGCGTCGACATCGACAAGTGCGTCAAGTCGCTGCAGAGCCAGCTCGTCAAGCAGGGCAGGGAGCTCGAAGAGGTTTGGGGCTTGTTGGAGTGTGTGTGTGGGGGTGGGATGGGTGTGATTGTGTACGTGGGGGGGGGGGGTTGGGTGTGTGTGGGGGGTGTGATTGTGTGGGGTGTGTGTGTGTGTGTGTGTGTGTGTGTGTGTGTGTGTGTGTGTGTGTGTGTGTGTGTGTGTCGGAGGGAGTGTGTGCCTTGAGCAGCACGTCCACATCGACAAGACCATGCAGGCGCCGTAGAACCAGCTCGTCAAGCAGGGCTTTCTTTCTTTCTTTCTTTCTTTATTTGGTGTTTAACGTCGTTTTCAACCACGAAGGTTATATCGCGACGGGAAAAGGGGGGAGATGGGATAGAGCCACTTGTTAATTGTTTCTTGTTCACAAATTAAAGCACTAATCAAAAAATTGCTCCAGGGGCTTGCAACGTAGTACAATATATTACCTTACTGGGAGAATGCAAGTTTCCAGTACAAAGAACTTAACATTTCCTACATACTGCTTGACTAAAATCTTTACAAACATTGACTATATTCTATACAAGAAACACTTAACAAGGGTAAGAGGAGAAACAGAATCCGTTAGTCGCCTCTTACGACATGCTGGGGAGCATCGTGTAAATTCTTCCCCCCCAACCCGCGAGGGGTGTCAAGCAGGGCAAGGAGTTCGAAGAGAGGGGGGGGGGGGGGTCGTAGTGACGGTGTAAGGTGGAGCTTGCGTTGTGATGGGGGGGGGGGGGGGGTCGTAGTGACGGTGTAAGGTGGAGCTTGCGTTGTGATGGGAGGGAGGGGGTGTGTCGTAGTGACGGTGTAAGGTGGAGCTTGCGTTGTGATGGGGGGGGGGGGGGGGGGTCGTAGTGACGGTGTAAGGTGGAGCTTGCGTTGTGATGGGGGGTCGTAGTGACGGTGTAAGGTGGAGCTTGCGTTGTGATGGGGGGGGGGGGGGGCGTATGAGCGTGTCTCTTTATCAGAAGGCTGACATCGTCCAGACAAACAATACGCTCCGGAACCAGACCGCCAAGCCAGGGCAAGGAACTATGTGTGTAGTGGGTGGGTGAGAGGGGATACAAGATATGGGAAGACATGGGGAATGGATGTGGCAGAAGACCGACATAGACATGATCACCTAACAGCTGTAAAACCACACCACCAGCCAAGCTAAGGGGCTCCGCTCACATATGTAACTTCAGCAGGACCGACGACGCACTGCAGATTATAGAGGTAATGATGCGTGCGTGCTACGTGTGCCTAAAGTTAAATTGAGCATTACCACCAAGCATTTTGACATAATTCGAATTTTTGTTTGTTTAAAAAGTGATTGCAACTTTCAGAAACAGTAACTTTTCTACTCTCAGTGACAATTTGAATTATCGTCCTTGTAGTGTTTGTTTAAAATGTGTTAGTTGTTCTGTGGGGTAGGTGTAGCGAAATTAAGAACAAATATTGAATAAATATTTCACATTAATATTGATTCATATCCATAGCATGTGTCAAATTTGTTTTGTACTGTTCAAAGTTATTGAAAAATAAATAAAAAAATCTGAACTTGTTAAATTCAAACCATGGACCTACGGGTTCGAAGTGCACGCCGTAACCATTACACCAACGAGACAACTGAAAAAACAAAACAATTGAAGAGATATATTGTAGAACGCATCGATGCGATCTCGCAGCGATTGAAATCTTTGGTGACCAGTATCTGCTATTTGTACTAATATGTCTGTGTTTAAAACGTAACGATGGCCTGACTAGGCATGACATTAACACACACGCAACACCTGGGAAGCATTTTTTTTATAAATGGCCGTCTACAAGCGTTGACAAAATTTGACATGAAGAGACACGAATTCCTCTTTGACAAAAGAGCAGATTGTCCCCCTTGAAATACATCGTTCTGATCGGTTGGTTGCCCGCTGCATTGACACTGCACGCGTCAAAAATAGGAATGATTGTAATCTTCGGCTGCACAGCGGCGTCACAATTTTCTTTTTTTTCCACAGCCCGCTAAACGCTGCGTGAAAAAAACCAGGCCAAGTACTCGTCATAATCCCCATTGCAGCATGCAGCGCCGCTGACGCTGCGCAGGTGTATTTTGCCCTTAAGGAGCTGGGTGACGTTGGGAGTAAAGTGGGTTCGGTTTGGGAAAAGGTTTTTACGCCCAGGTCAAAAAAATATTAGTACGGGTGGGGTTCGAACCCACGCGGAAATAAATCCATTGGATCTTAAGTCCAACGCCTTAACCACTCGGCCACCGTACTGGTTAAGGTACAAGGGCAGGATTGAGATTAAAAGTAGGGTTTGGGTGGCGTGTTGTGCCATTGGTCGACAGTGGACAAGTCAATCAAAGGCCGGCTTCTGGGGGGGCCGGGGGCATTCCCCCCCCCCCCCCCCAACAAAAAATGGTGATAAAAATCACGGAAAATGGAGCAATCTGGGCCATCATTTTTGACTCACAGGCGAAGCAAAAGTGAGTCTATGTACTCACCCGAGTCGTCCGTCCGTCCGTCCGTCCGGACGTCCGGACGTCCGTCCGGAAAACTTTAACGTTGGATATTTCTTGGACACTATTCAGTCTATCAGTACCAAATTTGGCAAGATGGTGTATGATGACAAGGCACCAAAAAACATACATAGCATCTTGACCTTGCTTCAAGGTCAAGGTCGCAGGGGCCATAAATGTTGTCTAAAAAAACAGCTATTTTTCCCATTTTTCCCATTTTCTCTGAAGTTTTTGAGATTGAATACCTCACCTATATATGATATATAGGGCAAAGTAAGCCCCATCTTTTGATACCAGTTTGGTTTACCTTGCTTCAAGGTCAAGGTCACAGGAGCTCTTCAAAGTTGGATTGTATACATATTTTGAAGTGACCTTGACCCTGAACTATGGAAGATAACTGTTTCAAACTTAAAAATTATGTGGGGCACATGTTATGCTTTCATCATAAGACACATTTGGTCACATATGATCAAGGTCAAGGTCACTTTGACCCTTATGAAATGTGACCAAAATAAGGTAGTGAACCACTAAAAGTGACCATATCTCATGGTAGAAAGAGCCAATAAGCACCATTGTACTTCCTATGTCTTGAATTAACAGCTTTGTGTTGCATGACCTTGGTAGGAAAAATGTGTAAAGCAGTTCTTAGTGTATGATGTCATTGCTAGGTTTAGTTATTTGACCTTGACCCTGAAGGTCAAGGTCACGTAAAGGTCAAGGTCAAGCATGTGAGTCGTATGGGCTTTGCCCTTCTTGTTCCTTTTAAAGGTGGTCGTCTACATTTTTGCTTTTTTTCAATAATCTTATGGTTGAATTTCGCTAAAAAGTTATGTCAGATGATGAATGAACCCTGGGGAAAAAAGTTATAGAAAAAAAAATATGTAAAAAAAGTTTTTATTTTTCTCCCAATGTTTTGTTTTCTGTTTGCTTTGCCTAAAAATATCGACCAATCAAATTATTAGCGGCGCATGCGCAAAGAGTCATTTATCTTGCGCCAGTTACGTAAAAAGCAAAATGCTGCAGAAAAAGTGTAAACAGGTTTTCTGCAGTAAAACAACAGCACCGTTTTACTGCAGCATTCTTGATTTCAATTTTACTGCAGTAAAATGTTTTGCTCCAGAAAAACCCGTTGCTTCGGCGAAAGATGACATTATGCAGAAATGCTGCAGAAAAGACAGTTTTTCTCCAGCATTTCTGTTTTTCTGCAGAATAACTGAATAATGCCAAAATGCTGAAGAAAAAGTGTAAACTGTTTTTCTCCAGTTAAACAACATCACCGTTTTACTGCAGCATTCTTGATTTCAATTTTACTGCAGTAAAACTGTTTTACTGCAGAAAAAAACGTTGCTCTCGCGAAAGATGACATTATGCAGACATGCTGCAGAAACAAACAGTTTTTCTCCAGCATTTCTGTTTTTTTCTGCAGAATAACTGAATAAAGTCATAATCCACTAAGGATAGATATCCTACTATGCTGAAATACTACAATGAATTTTCAAACGGCTACCCTGGCTCCGTCCTTTCTGATCGGAGGGGGGTGTTTTTTTTAAAGTGTTAGTGACTAGACTCAGCATTTTAGCTGTAAAATGTCAATTTCTGTGAGAAAATGTAGACGAGGACCTTTAATCTCAATTTTTTTGTAAAAAAAAAAAATTTAGGCTAGGGAAGAGGCTACAAAACCAGGTTGCCAATTGAACCAATTAGGAGCCGAAAGCGATCATTAGTTGTAAGAAGTCACCTTTTTGCGTTACATTTGCCAATTAGGAGTGAAAGAGATCATTGGTAGTGTAAGGGAGAAGCAGGGTCTGTGCATTACATTTTCATAACAATGTTGCCAAGCCTTGCGATGTGTACGGAATATCTACAAGAATTTATCTTAAGCCTTTTAAAAAATGTGTGTATTTTTGATCGCATGGAACTCAGCTGGCGAAGAAGGAGAAAGTGCTGTACCAAAAACTGGAGGCGATCATGGGTGAAGCCAACAACTTCCATGACTACTTGGTCAAAGTCTACAAAAAGAAAATCAAGCGCAAGGTCAGATCACCACTCATGTAGGCAACGTATAGATAAAATAAAAGAACATTTTAAAACAATTAAGAAAGATAAAACCTTGCGTGTGTGTGTGTGTGTGTGTGTGTGTGTGTGTGTGTGTGTGTGTGTGTGTGTGTGTGTGTGTGTGCGTGCGTGTGTGTTTGTGTGTTACGCGTGATTGTTCTGAAAAGTGACTATTACATGATTGTTCTGAAAGTCTACTATTCATTTCATCGTAAACATGTAAGCCCTCATACGTGATTGTTCTGAAAGCTTACTAATTTACATGATTGTTCTGAAACTCTACTAAAGGTAAACTTGCTTCACCCGTGAAATGTTGTCAGATATGGAACAATATGTATACCCCAGCCCAACGAAGTTGGAGGGGGGTATACTGGATTCACTTTGTCCATCTGTCTGTGTGTATGTCTGTATGTATATATGGAACAATATTTTAATACAATGATACTAAATCTTTAGTGATATTGATATTTATACCCCAGCCCAATGAAGTTGGAGGGGGTATACTGGATTCACTTTGTCCGTTTGTCTGTATGCACATGGAACAATATTTTGATACAATGATACTAAATCTTAAGTGAAATTGATATTTATACCCCCGCCCAATGAATACAAACTCAACAAGTAATACGTTTCATACATTGAACATGTCTTCTTTATTGTTCTCAACTCAAAATTCAAATTAAATGTCCAAAGACAAAAATTATTTATAATCTTCAAAAATGTAATGATTCTTCTTGAGTATTCCCAACTCAAAATTCTAATTACAGGTTTAAAGGGACACATAGAAACTTTTGATTTTCCCTCTTTGCCATGCTTAGGTGGCTAGGTCACCAAAATGGATCGAAAGGCATGGCGAAGAGGAAAAATGGAAGCTAATTCTTACCCCTTTAAAGACGAAAGGCACAACAAATAATGTTCACAAATGAAACTTTTTTTTTATGAACTAAAAATTCAAGTGGAGAGGGGATGAGAGACGTGAGGAGATGTCCGGGGTTGCGAGATGGGTGGGGAGTCTGGGCTACAAAGTTATTGCACGCGAGACAATATACTTCTTTTTTGTGTATGTGGGGGGGGGGGTATTTTGTTTATCAACTCTCTCTCTCTCTCTCTCTCTCTGTGAATATTTTTGTCATCCGAAATATAGGGGGGGGGGGGGCAAAACGACATGTTTGCCCCCCCCCTCCCCCCACCACCACCCCAGCAACAGCAGCTGCCCCCCCCCCCCCCCCCCAGTTTCCGACGCCAGTGCACTGAGTACATACGCACACACACACCACACATACACACACATGAAAGCTAAATTTATTAGCACATCTCTGTTTTCAGTGACACTTGGTTTTTTTATTACACAGCAACCACCAGAATTTTTTATATGAATTATTCAAATGGTTTGATAAAGTGTCAGTTGATATGAACAAACCTCCCCCACCCCCTACACCTAAAAAAAAGGGAGTGGAGAGACGGATCAACTCAAACACACATCTGAAGCTGTCGCGCACACAGAAGACGGATCAACTCAAACACACTTCGTTGGGCAGGGGTATACATATTGTTCCATATCTGACTACATTTCACGGGTGAAGCAAGTTTACCTTTAGTAGAGTTTCAGAACAATCATGTAAATTAGTAAGCTTTCAGAACAATCACGTATGAAGGCTTACATGATTACGATGAAATAAATAGTAGACTTGCAGAACAATCATGTAATAGTCACTTTTCAGAACAATCACGCGTAACATACGTGCATGCGTGCGTTTATGTGTGCGTGTTTGCGTGTAAGAGTGTTTTTGCGTAACGCGTGACCTCCATAATCGTCACTTTGGTCACCCTGCAACAGGTAGCGAGGATGCTTACGGACGACGACGAGGAATCGTCGGAATCCGAATCGGACTCGTCGGACGAGAGTGAGGCGGAGGAGGACGACGAAGACGCCATGCAGCACGACCTCAACATGTGTCCCGTTGGGTGCGACGAGAACAACTACAATGATGTACGTCTCTGGGTGGGGGCTAAGGGAAGAGGAGGATGAGGATTTGGTGGAGCATTTGGATTAAGGCGGTCCTTAATTGAGCCCGAAGTCGACTTCGCGAAGACTTCGCCAAGATATTTTACCAAAAACTCAGTCCTCACACTTCGTGCGGCCAGCTTCGCGAAGTATACTTCGCGTAATCGACTTCGCCCAGTTTAGGACAGGCTTAAAGAGAATCTCACTCCGGTTCTGGTAAAGACCCTTGTTCGCTGAAGCAAAAGAAAAAGACTAGAGGGAAAAGAAAAGGAAAGTGGTGAAATCGTGGGTAGAGGGATGTAACTTTTTTTCTTCTTTTTTTTCTTCTCTTTTTCTGGATTTTTTTTTTTTTTTTTTTTTTTTTTTTTTTAAACATGGGATGTAACTATTTGGTCTAAAACGAAGGGAAAATATTCTCAAAACGGTTCGGGTAAACTGTTCCCTGGGGGATGGTGTTGGTGAGCCCACCTGTTCTTGTTATGTCAACTTCTTCTTCTTGACAGTGGTCAGCAGTCTTTGTCGTGATTTACATGCTGAGTGACGGTTCCGCGAACTTCCTAGTTGGCGATGTGCTCTGTTTAGGGGATGCGGTGGCAATGCGGTCTGTACTGTTTTTAGTGTCCAGCTCAGTAGTTTCTCCTCGATAATAGATCCGTCAACATCTGCATGTCCCACAATAGTCGAACCTCTCTATAACGACTTCCCATGGGACTACTCCAAAATAGGTCTGTCAGCAGATTGATGTCCCAACTAATATGCTGATTTCAGGTGGTAACGCGCTGTGGTTTGTCTTGTTCTCAGTTTTGAGCTCAGTAAGAGAGAAATTTCAGTTTTACGACCTTACGGCAAAGCCATTATTATTATTATTATTATTGTGATCATTAGGGGCATGTTCTCGGGTGTTACCCCGACTTCAGATGAAATACCCAGTTGTAGGCGTGTTTAGGTGAAACCAGCCACCTGCAGTTTATGGCAAAATGGCCGACGCCTTTTTCGTTCCACTGTGGTGACACGAGGGTGGGACATGGATACCGTCTCTGAGTCTGCACATAAAGTTGACGCGTGTCCATCTCGGCTTTGATTCGAACCCGCCTGAGCTACCCAATCATCAGTTAAAGGTCAGTAGATAGATGTTTCAGCTAACGCGGTGATTTCAGGTGGTGGCACTGCGAGAACACCGACTGGACCTGGACGAGGTGGTGACGGAGGTGAAGCGTCTCCGGGACGGCGTCCTCAAGGAGGTGGACAACTGCGTCAGGAAGCGCCAATCCACCGAGGTCACGTACACCAAGGCGCTTCAAGAATTCACAGCCTTCCAGGTAATGGATCATTATTATCGTGAGAAAGAAGAAAAAAGCCGGGAAATGTGTAATAAAAAGAGATCATTATTTTGCAGCGCGGACTTACCTTCCGCACATATTTTGTAACAGTTTATCTTGGGTGTAAATAAAACAGTTTTATTTTCAAAAATCCAAAACCAAACGGCTTACGTTCCAAAATTCAGGATAAAAAAACAGGAAATGTAAGTTATCGGAACCTTTAATTTTTGACAACGACAAATAAGTAGGAGACACATGAAAAAAATAGAAGACTCAGCTGAATGTTGACTCGCAATAAAACATGCGCATGTTTACAATGTGTCTTTTACCTGTTGTTTATAAGTTCAAAGGGTCTGAACCAAAAACGAACAAGAGTTCATATTCTATATCCGTCGAGGTAGTGTCGCTGTTTAAACACATAAAATACCCCCAAAAATGGACCTCAAACGTTCGGGAATCTTTCACGACTTTCTTTGTCTATTGGTAGGTTGGAAATATGTTCATTTTTTTGTGTTTCTTTCATTACTTTTTGTATCCCATTGCTTGGAAACTCGGGTCGCTTCCTCCCAGTGGAAAGCTAGCAGCAACAAGAGTCGCGCTACCCAGGCGTGTGCGCGTTTGTATGTAATCAGCAACTTAAACTTCTGGCAGAATGACCACAGTCGTTCGTGCCACAGCGATGACACGATGGCGGAGAATGGATTCTGTCTCTTAGTCTGCGCATAAAGTTGACCCGCGTCTGTCATGGCCTGGATTCGAACCCGTGACCTGACAATCACAAGCCCAGTGCTCTAACAGCGGAGCTACCAGGCCACAAATCGTCACGCTCAGAAGATAAAAGCCTATGTCATTTTTTACTGTTTTGAGAAAAATGCAGAAAACTGTTTTGATTTCTCAACAATTTGCCCATCTCATTTTCGTTATAAGTTGCAAATTGCCTATCTCGAGCTGTTACAGCGGGATAAACGTGAGATAAAGACCTGACAGCAACTTTGTCAATCACCACAACTGCAAAACAACCCCCAAAAAGCGTTTGCATACCTTCGCAGTTTCCAGACAAGTCTTCCTGTATCAAAAAGAAAAACTGCCTAACACATAAAACGAGATCGGCAATTTTGCTTACGTTACCGTGGCAATGGTTTCCGATGGTCTGAGAGTTTGTACTCTTTAACACATGATAGATACCCTTCCAGTAGCTTCCCCTGTACTCTTACTTCAGAAATGCTGAACACTGAGTTAGGTATTTTTCTTATGAGCGTGACGGAATATAAGATGGTATAATCTCTGTGTTTGCAGCTGGAAAAACAGAAGAGAGTGAACAACCTGGATGTACTGTGTACGATCCAGCTGCACCAGATCCAGTGCGTGCGTCGGTACGGAGAGTTCAAGAGCATCACTGATGAGCTGCTCATCGACGAAACTGAAGTGATTCGGCTTCAGGTAGGTCTGTGGCTGTGTGTGTTGTGGCGGGTTGGGGGTGGGTTTGGGTGGGGTGGATGTTGAGAGTGAGTGTGTGTGTGTGTGTGTGTGTGTGTGTGTGTCTGTGTGTGTGTCTGTGTCTGTGTCTGTGTCTGTGTGTCTCCGAGGCTGTGTGTCTGTGTGTGTATCCATCGGAGCTCAACATTCATTTTTGCCATGGTCGCTTTTCTTCCGTATGGGTGCGTGGACACGTTTGTTTTGCCAACTGAGCTATATAAAAGACTATCTAAATGGCTAAAACTGTGTCTTCAGAAACGAATCAGCGAGCTGAAGGTGGAGAAGAATGAGCAGAAGAAGATGACGATACAGAGACGTAAGCTGCACGTGCATTTACAGCACGAGAGGAGGCTCTTCCTGAACAGGCTGGAAGAGATGAACCAGGTGCGATTTATCTGTATGATTCAATACAAAACAATGCAATACAACACCGTATAGTACAAAACAGTACATAACATTTGCATGCCGCTGAGGTGAAACGGGCATGGGACATGGATACCGTCTCTGAGTCTGCACGTAAAGTTTACCCGTGTCCGTCTCGGCCTGGATTCGAACTCGTGACCCTATATATAGGATCACACAATCATTTATAATGCGAAAAGAAAGAATGTTTGTATGCATGTGTATTGTGGGCAGCTGAGCGAGAAGGAGATGAGGAGCAAGTTCGGCAAGGTGGTTGACCTGGAGGAGGTGGAGACAGTAGCGGCAGACCTCCATGTGGAGGACGTCAGGTCACGCCTCCTCAGGTACCAGATCGGCTGCGACAAGGAGCTCCTCCAGAAGAAGAACCAGCTCAAATGCCTCAGGAAAAACAACATCAGCAGCCTCAGGTAGTGTACCTGTACTCGGAAACTTAGCTTTAACCTTCGCCCGACTTCGTTATTGACTACACGCGGAATCGTGGGGCCGTACGGCCCCATACTTCTCAAAGAAGGGAAAACATGCATACCCCTCCGCAGAAATCGTGGGGCCAAGGGAAAGCGGCATGCATACCCCTCCGCAGACTTCGTGGGGCAATGCGGCCCCATACTCTAAACAGAAAATAATTATGACTTTTGGTTTCTCTTTAGCTAGTGTTTTCTTAATTAATTTTCAATGAAATGTAATGATCTATTAGAACATAACAGATGTTTAGGTGGTTGAGGCATTTCTAAAAGCTCATTAAAAAATTTGGAATCGTTCCAGAAATATTTGCAATTAAACACCCCTCTGGGGCCACACGGCCCCACGATGTCGGGCGAAGGTTAATTGCGCGCGATGTTCTGTACGTCGTGTTTAAACTGCTGTCACTGGGAGCTCCTCCAGAAGCAGAACGAGGTCAAACACCTCAAGAAAATCAACATCCACAGCCTCAGGAAGTGTACCTGTACTTAGAAACTTACCTTTGAAGCTTCGCGAAGACTACTCCATGCAGCTTTGGCACTGAATTTTTGGCCAAAAAAACCTCCACGAAGTTTTCGGGAAGCAGACTTAGGGCTCAATGAAGGAAGGCCTTTACGTCGTATGTTCATTCGAACCTGCCCTGGAGACCACCTGTCCATTAGGACCACCCGCACATTAAGACCACCCCAAGGGATCCCCGACGGTTATAACGACTATATAAATCATATGTCCATAAAGACCACCTGTCTAAAGAGACCACTTTTGCTCAGTCCCTTGGGTGGTCTCTTTAGACAAGTTCGACTGTAATATAAACTGCATGCTGTGACTAGGAGCCCCATCACAAACGGAACGAGGTCAAACACCTCCAGACCAAGAGCCTCAACAATATGGCCTCAGGTCTGTGCTGGGCGTGTGTGGTGAGCGTGGCAGAGGGGGGGGGGTATGAAAGGATTTGTGGTGTTTTATTATTAATAGGGTCGGTCGGGGAATCAAAAATATTGAATTTTTTTAGTTGTTGATTTGTTTTTCTTCCCCCATACAGGATCGACTCGGAGTACAAGAAGTTGGAGGCAGGGCTGAAGGCCCGACACGTGGTGCTGGAACACGACCTGAATGAAGTGCTCAAGAAAAGCAATATGGCCTACGAAGAGGACCCGCCGGAGATCTCCAAGGAGATGGAGGAAATGATGGACGTGGTGGCCACCCAACGGGGAGCCATCAAGGCCCTGACCCTGGAGATCGAGTACCTGCAAGGCCGGGAACAACCCGCTAACATTGGTCATTCCAGTGGATCTTACGCGTGAAGGGAGGGGCAAGGAAGAGTCGTACTGATTGGAGACTGAGGTGGATCAACATTTTGAAATCATCCATGACATCCGACATCGATACATGCACAGCCTGGCGGTGACCTTACCATTCATTTTCTTCTGCTTGTATGAAGAGGTCACCGAGACGGACTTCTTTTTTGAATGTGTGTGTCAGTTCCTGAGAGAAGTGATACATTGTTTACGTGACGCTCTGTTTCGCAATATGACATCTTCTCCAACTTGTTTAGCTTTTAACGTCAGAGATGTCACTTTGGAATACAGGGTCAAGAAGAGGTTTGTTCAGTCGCTATCGTTTGTCATTAAGATTCGTTTCAAACGGTAGCTTTTGGAGTATGTATAGAACTTTGAAACGTTTCGCCGATGGTGGATGAAAACTTTGAAGTTTATGAAATTGAAAGCTCCTCTGTTCCAGTGTGATAGGACTTGGAATATTCAGAGTTTAATCTGTGAGGTCTTTGATAGGTTTATGAATGTAAGTTCCTCTTTGCCGGCGTTGTGATAGAGTATTTAGAGTTCCGTTCGTGAGGGAAGATCTGTGGTTTGATAGAAACCGTGTGTATCACTACTATCAATCAGTATTTGAAAGGAATCTATTCGCTCAGCTGTTGTTGCTCAGCTTCAACTGGTGAATATATGGCATTCCGTTTGATAAAAAATATTTATTTGGATACTTTTTCATGTTTTTTTCACCAGTTTTAGCTATGAATACTTTAGGATGAAGGCATTTGTTTTACGAAAATTGCTAATCCTATTGAAAAACCTATTGCGACTGCTGTGATGAATGATGTTTTACACAGATTTATATTTCTACCTATTGGGGATATATAAAGCATTGTCGGTTTTTTTACTGATGATGGTGCGTTTACACTTCCACGTCAACTTCAATGAGTATGTTTATTAAAATCCATAAATTGTTCCTTTTAAAAATATAACAGACTATTTCTTTATTCACAGGTTATATGTTGTTTTACGGACTGATTAACATTGACTTATCATTACTTTTGAAAGCAATGTTATATTATCTTCCATTAAAAAATGTACCAGAAAGAGAAGTGTGCGTGTGTCAGTACTTGTCAGTGCTCTCAGGCTCGCAATCTCTCGCTCTCTCTCTCTCTCTCTCTCTCTCTCTCTCTCTCTCTCTCTCTCTCTCTCTCTCTCTCTCTCTCTCTCTTTGCAAGTCATTCAAGTTCTTGATAAAATGAGTGTGTGTGTGTGTGTGTGTGTGTGTGTGTGTGTGTGTGTGTGTGTGTGTGTGAATTAGTTTCATAATCCTTGCGAGCTTTATTTGGAAACACTTCTTTATGATGTATTTGACACTCTGCGGTTTGTTTTTTATGCATTTGTTTTTGTCTTTGGGGCCAAGCTTATACATGTATTACCATTTCAAGCGTCAATTTCATGTATCTGAAAATTGTCAACATCAATTTACTGCCGGAACAACAAAATATCTATTCATCCATCCATCCATCCATCCTCTCTCTCTCTCTCTCTCTCTCTCTCTCTCTCTCTCTCTCTCTCTCTCTCTCTCTCTCTCTCTCTCTCCTGTACGCATTTAAACAAAACTCAGGCCAGGTGGTTTAAATTATGTTTTGTTCTCATACTCCACTCAGTAAATCCGAGTCAGTTATGTTTGAACCACTGACTCGAGTCGCACGGTGACATACAAACCAGATTTTCTTTTCATGATCCTTCTCCCATTAGCCTTGCATTTTATATTCTCCCCAACAACACCCTTAAATCCTCCACACACTCAAGCTCTTCAGACACTTTTCCACTTTAAAAAAATATTCAGGTATTGATTCCAATGCCTGTGGTTTTTATCGGGGGAGGCTAGTCAGTGTCGACTGTCGCAGTCCGTTTACACTTACCTCCCTTGGTTTTAAAAAGCATTCAGTGCTTCCGGTTAGGTCACGGTTGTTTTCTTCGAAGGTAAAGGTTAAGATTTACGTCGAGAGAGGAAGACTTTGGTTGGCCAAATGCAAGTGCTGTGGTTTAAGTGCGACGAAATCATTGGAGGTACAGCCATCGCTGTTGCGGTTGTAGCCGTCTGCTTGGCCGGACTGTTCTTTCACTGCGAAATTTCCAACGACCCTGGCACTGACAAATTCTGCAGGTGACAAAGCGAGTTCTAATGTTCCATTGAAATTTGATTCAATTTTTTACCTTTGCAGAATTTGTTTGTTAAGCTTGTTCCTTTAATAAGGGTGATTACGAAAACGTTCGGTAATCATTGCATGCTTCGTCAAGTTTGAAGAACCAGAAAGGGATTTGTGCTTTACAGTTCATTTGTTGGAATTTACAGTTAATTCGTAAATTATTTAATGTGCCGTTTACTTTAGAATCACTCATTAGTAGACTGTTTCGCATAATTTGTAATCGATAGTAAACATTGGCCTGCAGTGTTTGTTCTGTGACCTGCTGATTTATACAGTAAAATACAGAGGGACATGCTGTTATAATTTACAGATATCATCATACTGCCTTTCACTGTTTCAGAAATTAATCTAACTTCTAGTTCTAAGCTGGGCCCGAGAGAACAATTAGTCTAGGTTGCATGTACTTGAAAATCTTGGTTTTCATGGATAAACAATCAATCGTCATATTCTCAGTTAACTCAAAGGGCCATTCTTCTTCAGTCTTGCGTAAATTGTCTAATTTCACAACAACATTTGCACTTGACTTAAGTGCGACTGACTAACTTTTGTAGTGGTCACACTTACAGGTTAGTGTTTTTCAGGATTTTTCCTTGATCAAGTTATTGGGCCTGCTATTAAGTATTAATATTATTAGGTAGGTGTACCTGACCGCAACACGGTGGCCTAGTGGTAAGGCGTCCGCCCAGTGAGCGGGAGGTCGTGGGTTCGAACCCCGGCCGTGTCATACCTAAGACTTTAAAATTGGCAATCTAGTGGCTGCTCCGCCTGGCGTCTGGCATTATGGGGTTAGTGCTAGGATTTGGAGGACGCTTTTCATTCTCTGGCTCAGCAGATTTCGATTCGCGGTGACTATCGTCTGCTATGTCGTCTGCTTCGACCGACTCGACAACACTACTACCACTCGCACTGACACTGTCCACATTCGCGGTGTTCCTGTCATTTTGTCCGGAATCAATTACCTTGGCGAAGAGTAGCAAACCTTGGCCAATTTAGTTTTTTTTCTTTTTTGGTTGCGACGTAATGTTCAAATCCAAATCAAAAGCACTGACTGATTGGTAAACTATCGCGAACCGGCGAACGCAAACGCTGAGAGTGTGGTTTCCCATATATGTCCAAGGGAAACCACTCTGGCATCTATATTTTTTGGCACTGGCTTCCGTTCAAAACATTGATGTTTCATTTTTGGTATTCCCGAAGGAAATAAACGTCAGTCAGTTGACTAAGTACATCGGCAGCAGTTTTAGCAATCAAAGCCTGACCAATAAAACAAACTGGACAAACTTTGGCCGATTTAGGTGAATACTCTTCGGACATTTGGCCGATAGGGACATGCAAGTTTCGGCCAAAGTAAAAAAAAAATTGGCGATTGGCCGAAGGGCCGACCCAAACGACACCCCTGTGAAGCCAGGTGTGCTGCGACTTCTGTCTTGTGTGTGGCGCACGTTAAATGTCAAAGCAGCACCGCCCTGATATGGCCCTTCGTGGTCGGCTGGGCGTTAAGCAAACAAACAAACAAGGTATACCTGTCTGTACAGCTTCAAGTATTATTAGGTATACCTGTCCTGTGTTGTTGCCAGGCCTCGGTCTTCGGTCTCTGACGCATTCCTTTCTGATTTGACGCATTGGACCCAGCCTTGTCCGGTCGATGGACCGATAGTTTTTACGTTTTGGTGGTCAACTGACCGATATATATTCGTACAAGGCGGACAAGGTCTGCAATGAATGGAATGGGAGTTGCAAAGTCGGAAAACAAACATGTTCGCTACGAGTGAAAATGCACGAGTCCGTGTTTGTCGTCATTGACACTCGAGGCGGGTCTCCGAAAACCTCTGAAAACCCCTGAAAACCCCATCTAGACTAACTAAATCTATCTTCAAAGTGAAGCGGGGTTCCACACAACCCCAAAAGTCAAGGGTATTCATACCCTTTCAGGAAAAAAAGTAAAGGGTTTTTATACCCCTTCCAGATTTTTCACAGGGTATGAGTGACAATCGGTGTATCCATGAAATGTCATTTTTTTGTTCTTATGTTTTGCGAGGCATTTTTTTGATCAGGCGACAGCACCGGATAGGCTAAAGCGAACAGTGCCATCGAAATGATCAGTTTAAAGATATCGCGCAGTTTGAGGACAAGGGAGGCAACCTCTACTTCACGGCGTGCCAGTGTCGACAGAGGAGTGGCACGAACACGGCATGTACTTTAGTGGTCTCAGTAGAGCAGGCGGCCTGCGTGCTGTTGCTTGTAAACTAGCAAAGGCTATACCCTTTCAGCGTTTGACCCGTACGTTTTTTTACCTATTTGGAAGAAAACAGTTACGTATTTATACCTCTTCAGAGAGCATCTCGTACGTGATTTGGAGGGTCAAAGGGTATTATACCCTTAATTCTACGTGATGTGGAACACTGGTGAAGTATTAGACATGCCTGTGAAAAGTAAGCCTGATTCATGTATGCTACATGCACCCTTATATTTGTGTTGAGCCGGATTTTTGGCGAAATCAATGCAACAATTTCAATGCAAGGGAGGTAACTCTTGTTACTCGAAAGCACAAGTATTGATGACGTCATGTGATTAGTGCTTCCGCTCCTTCGTAAATCCTCGCACAAACACGAAAATAAAGCCATGAACGGTGAAAGTTGCAAATATAAGTCATGATTGCAAAGAATTATGAAACAAAACACAATCCAAGGACGAATTTTCTTAATTTCTGATGAGGTGTTCGGGGGTTTTCGGAGACAAGTAGTACTGCTCGAGGCTGCGTTTACAGAAATACCCGATCCAGCCGGTGTACCTATTTACCGAAAACGGCGCAACAGCGGAAAGTTCATCAATATAATACTACGGCATTGTAATGCGAAGATCAGGCAGGATCCCTACATTCGCACACCGGGCACTGTATTGGAAAGGGTAGGGTAGGCCAGGAATGTCAGGCTCTTGATTCTCCTCGCAAAGTTTATGAACAATTAAAACTAAGAAGCGACATCAAAGCAAAATTTTTGTGTAAAAAGATAGATTTAACTCTGGACTGTAAGTTATTTTGCATTGCATGTATCAAAGGTATGGCGGTACAATTTGGACCTATTGTTTTTTTAAAGCCAGGACATTTGGACCTTTTTTTTTAAAATTTCTTTTAGGGAGGTCCAAATGACCTATTGTCTTCTTAGGCTGGCAACAACACTGCCTGTCTGTACAGATTCAAGTATTATTAGGTATACCTGTCTGTACTGCTTCAAGACTGGAGAGTGAAACTATTAGAAGTTAATGAGCTCCCCCCTCGTAACGAAAACAATCTTAAAATGAATCATGGTTTTTGTGCAGTAATTTACAATAGATATGGGCATACGCACATCATGTGTCATTGTGGTGTGATATTATATGTGGTGAAGCGAGTTTCATGGTCGTAGTCCTCATTAAATTTTGGTTGTTGTTGGTGGTGTTTTTGTGTGTGTGTGTGTGGTTTTTTTTTGTTATAAATATATACTCCCATGCATTCATACATTAATTGGAGCTTCAACTGTTTAACAGTTCAGTAAAGAATTTTCATGTTGGAGAATTATAGCTGTGTTAGTGAGTCTGACCATTCTATTTTCTTTCGTTCACAGGATGGCAAGTGAAGCCGAGGGTACCCTTGATCAGTTCAAAGATCAAGGTCATACAGCGTTTGTACTGGGCTACACGGGAGAAACTGGAAAGCAGCTGATCAAGGATTTGAACCGTCTCCAGATTTTCAAGAAAGTTGTTCTGGTTGGAAGAAGAGAGATCAAACTGGACCCTACCTTCGGCCCTGAGTTTGTAAGGATTATTTTCAGTTTCAGTTTTCGCTGTATGTGTGTATTTTGTTTATCTTTTATTTTGTTGTTGTTACTGTTAGTGTTACTGTTAGTTAGTGTTAGTGTTTTAGTTTTGATTCAATTTTATGGGTGGCATTTTGGGGGGGTTACCCTTTACGTCGACCAAATGATATTTGTACTGGACAACATAACATGTGTTGTAAATATTGCAACTGTGCAAGTATTCGCTGTAGCTTTCAATAGTTCACCTCATGACAGCACTTTAGTGTGTTGTTCTTGAAAAAATGTGATAGAGAAGAAATTGGTTAATAACACTCTTTTGAGATTCTTTAACTTAAAAGTTAATATAATATTAATAAACAGTGATGTCACTTTGACTACTTTGAATAAATTTACTACTTAGGTATAACTATAAGAGAACATCCTATACATGCAGGGATCGCGTTTACGCACGATTTTTGCGTATTTGACGCATTTTAAAAGTCGCTGACGCGTTTTTTTCGCCGCGCCGCGTAAGCCATACGCAAAAATATTGTAACTTTTTCTTGTCTTCACGCAGCGCTTTTGCTCTGACTTAATAATCACCCGATCCTGAAACTGACTATAGGGCTCGAGAAGTGACGACACACATGAAATCTGCGCGTCAAAACTAAAGTCCGTTTCTTTTTGCATCGAAGTATCGCAAACGAACGTAACGAGGGTATTACCAGATAATGTCTTGTCGGATAATGAAACAGACATTAGCTGCTCTCCCATCTCGCGCTTCCAAAAGGCGGAAAGTGTGTCTAGTCGTATTAGAGCGGGAAACAAACTCGCAAGGCCCGAAGGTTGGAGACAGCAGGGGTGTTATTCGACAGGCGTGCGCGGAGTTCGACAGGAAAACTCGCCGTATTTAGGTAAGGAGTGTCTTTAAGTCTTTCGTGCGTGTTTTGTTTGTGTCTGTACGTGTTTTCGTAGTACGCAAAAATATTGGTCCGTGACGCGTTTTTTTCGTTTCGTTGCGTATGACTTACGCGTTTTTTAAAAAGCTAGCGCGATCCCTGTACATGTATATATATTTCATTCGTTTTAACACTAATGATGTTTTATATGGCTTTTTTTTATCATTTCTTTGTAAAAACAGGAACAAAAAGTGGTGGATTTTGACAATCTGGAGGCAAGCAGAGATGTGTTCAAGGGTGTTGATATTGGATTCTGCTGCCTGGGCACCACCAAGGCCAAATCTGGAGCTGTAAGTCGTGAATCTTTTATCCTGATAGAAAGTGTAATGGTATGTTCATGGGTGGGATTCTTTCGGTATATGGCGAAAATCCTGATTCGTAATGTCTGTGGTGACGTTTTTTAGGTTGTTGATTATACAAATCCTTCAGCGTCTGGGGGCCCCCAGACCCCCCCTTAAAATTCTTCAGGATTCATGACATTTTTCAGTCCCACCCATGTATGTTGTACAGTGTACATCCTTTTGGGTTGACTGAGATCGCTTCCCCAGTTACATGTACATGCTGCAAGGAGTGCTACACTCCCAGCAAATAGAGACCTTGTATTTTTTAGACACTGCGTTTTCAACTGCAGAAAAAGTTCCATCTCTTGGCTTATATACTTGCTGTCACAGTGTGATTTATCCTTTCCCCCTCCTGTCCATTGTGTATCAGAAAGAACTATTTCTGCAATTTATGTGCAGAAAATGTTCACTGAAATAATATTTGACATCAGGTTAATGTTTTCTTATATGCTTGTATAGTGGCAAAAGTTAAAATGTTCAAGTCAAACGCTTTTTCTAAAAGCAAGTAGATGTGTTTTTTATTTATTTTTATTTTGCAGAAAAATATCAGACAGTATCTGTACCTGCTAACACATCTCTTTCATTGCAATGCAAGGTTTTTTTCTAACAAGCCACAATTAATTATGATTTATTTTTCCAGAAAGGGTTTGTCAAAGTGGACAACGATTATGTGCTGAATTCGGCCAGCATCGCCAAAGACGAAGGATGCAAGCACTTCAGCTTAGTCTCCTCCATGGGAGCTGACAAGAACAGCAGTTTTCTTTACCCAAGAACAAAAGTAAGTGTTTGTTATGTGGGTGAGGATGCTCGAGGGATGATAAAAGGCATAACGAACCATATATAATCCTTTGCTTCCCGCGACATGGGAAGTAACTAGGTCAATTTCAAACTTTAAAAAATCATAACAAAACTGTGTAACCACTGCAAGTTTTTCAAAATATTAAACGCTCAAACCTCGCAGGCAACGGAGATAGATAGAATTGTGTATGGCCGCTGTTTGCGGGATCTGTATGTGGGTTCTCGTGCGATATCGGGCGTTCTAGGAGGCAAAGGGTTAAGAACTTTACAAACCAGACATTTTAGCAGGCTTTTTATGAGTGAAAGAGCTTTCACTCTTAAAAGAATGTTTATGAATGGAATTGATTTTGAAGGGAGACAGTGTCAGTGTCATGCAGATAATTGTTCATATATTTTGAACAGTTGGGTCCTGTAAGATTTTCCTTTTCTGTTGGATTTGGGAGAGGGGAGGGTAGAGGTGGTTTGTCATGAATGACCAGGTCAGTTTCTGAAGAAAAGAATGTTGTGACCTCATAACACTGACTTGACAAATATTTTAGGGTGCTAACTGCTATCTAGACAAGTACACTCAACTAAAGACTAAAACGAAATGTTCTTGCACTTCAAGTATTAAAATTCTTTTGAGTTGTAACCGAGTGCCGTAACACTACGATCACCTCGGGAGGCGAAGTGCAATCAAACAGGATTGAAAATGTTAGGGCTAATTTCTTAACCCTATAAAAACTGTTATGCAAACCCGAAGGTTTCCATGAACATACAGACAATCGGAAACCACCCGACCCCATCACAAACAGAATTCCACAATCCAGAGGTGTTGACTTAAAGACCAACAACTCGGGTGCAGAGTCTGCTGTGAAAGGAGCGGTAGCCTCCCCTGTCACAGAGTATTTAACATTGAATTTCTGTTCTTTTTAAACCCACGTTTAGGGTCAGGTTGAGGAGGCACTAAAAGTCATGCACTTTGACAGACTGACCATCTACAGACCAGCGTGAGTATTATCCCTATTTGTATGTGTCTGGATGGGTGTTGGTGAATGTGTGTTTACAAATCTGGGAAATGGTTTTGTTTAAAAATGTTTGTGAAAGAGGAACATATCAGAAGCGAAGTAAACAGAGTAAAATACATGTTATAACATTTCCACCTTTGTGGAATCTTCATCTGTCAGTGGGAATGTGTTTGTCTCTTTGTCTGTCATTGTCAATATTATAAGATGTTTGATGGGTTGTTGACAGACCAGCTTTTTTGTCGGTCCGAGGGGGAGCATATCGTCTTTTGTTTCATATTTATTGACCAAGGCCGAAGGCCGCGGTCAATAAAATATGAAACAAAAGTCGATATGCCCCCCGAGGACAGACAAAAAAGCTGGTCTGACAACAAACCACCAAACATCCTTTTTGTCATCATTTTGGTAGTGAGAAAATAAGTGCACAATCAACACAGGGAGCCATGCTTTGAAACACGAGTTCCGTGCTGATAACCACACGAGTTCCGTGCTGATAACCACTGGCATTCAAAGCTGGCATGTACGTCTTTCACCTGCTCACAAGGTCTGAGCAGGTCCTCATATTCAGGCTGCAGACAGGCCAGAACCGAATGAACCACCACCTTTTCACCAAGTTCAGAATTGGCCAGTCAGACCAGTGCCCTTGTCAAACAGGCAGCAAGACAACGGAACACCTGCTGCAGACTTGCCTACTACACGATGGCCTCAGGAGCCAGATCTGGGCGGAGGCGACCACGGTGCAAGGGAAGCTCTATGGCAGTCTGGACGACCTACAGCGCACGGCAACATTTGCGCGGAGAACCGGCGTTTCCATCTGAGTGATCGACAAGAAGAAGATGAAGAAGAAAGCTGGCGTCTGAAAGCAACTTTCTGTGTTCTTGAGTTCATAAAATGTTGGGATGAATATGTCAGGTTTGAGGATGCACAGTTCTGTAGGTTCATCTCGGTATTCCACTCCCTCGGCTTTCAGTTGTGAATATTAAGCTTAGTGATCGAATGTGGAAGCTACCTTGGGTGAAAGGTCACAGATGATTTGCGTCGTGCAGCAAAGGAAAGAATCGCGATCTTGTTTCCGACTCGGTACCTCTTTGTTTTTCATTAGACCTGTCATTCTGCTTGCTAGGCTTTGTTAGATGTTTGCATATATATCTTGTTGCTATTTTCTTTGCTTTTATTATTATTTCTTATTTGTGCTTCGTTTATCGATATAACGTCTTGTGCACGGGTCAAAATTTGTGTGTCAGGCCGGGGTCAATTGGTTTGACTTGAACTTGACGTTCGTGTTTCTTCGAACGTCTGTGTATCGAAACACAGATACACGCACTCCATGACTTTGTAAGAAGCCAAAACATATCGGAAGGTTTTCATTTGTTCGGGATGAATTTATGACCTTTCATGAAGTAGTTTTGTTTTTTGTTTACTTTTGCCATTTTGCCAGTTCGTTTTTGGAACTTTGCAAAGCAATGTCGTGTCGTCTGTTTAGGTCTGGGGAAACGCCAATGAAAAGAGCCGAAGAATCCCTGAGCGTTTCTATTGGGTTTGCTTTTGATTATCCATGTATAACTTACTTGCTGCAACTATGGTAACCGGGGATTTATTGCCTGGGGAACATGAGATTAAATTACATATTACTTACTCCAAATCTCATAAATAGCGTTTTACTTCAGTTGAGTGCTAAAACGTTGGACACGCTTCCCTGGTAACACTAAGGGAAGCCACTCCCCCCCAAAAAATCACGTAACCATGGTCACCAGACCACGTGATCTATGAGGGTAAGCTCCCCTTGAAGCCATGTGACACGTGGCCGCCATATTGCTTCACACTTCTCTTCCAACGCTGAGCTGACTCAGACGTACTTGGACTCACGCTCCGGGCTTTTGTTGCCCTTTTCAACCTTGGTTGGTTGAATTTTCCCTGGTTCTCTTCGTCCTTACTCACGGGTGAGATCTTTCCTGCTTTCGTTTCTATGCTAGGGAAATTTCGGTTTTAGACTTTGTATTTCTAGAACTTTTCCAGTGGTCAACATGTCTGTTAAGACGCAAAGAAGCGGAGCTCTACGCACGCGGAGCTTGTTTCACCTTCTTAGCGGTCGGCGAAGAAACCTTTACCTAGCCTTCTGTGCCAGTTGTTGACCCAGCCACTTCGGCTACATTTAACGTAGTCATTGATTCGCTACTGTTTTACTGGTGGTTTCTCCACCTCCTGAACTTAACAGTATTTCTGCTAGCAACGCTCCTTTAGACGAAGAGCAGGTGTTAGAAAAATGTTCAGACTTTTGCATGTCAGTTTATTTGTGGAGGAATGGAGAGCTGCCAGCTCCCTTCTTCCAAACTTCCCTCTAGGGTTGTCGGTGTTGAGTCGTTGTCATGTATGCGACTTCCACTGTTACGTCGGCCGACGTTCTAGATAGTGCTTCGATTTCCGGTCTTGACGAGTTGCTGTTTCCGTGCAAGGACCTGTCTTCCAGTTTCCCTAACTGACAAGGTATGACTGGTATGACTGGTCGAGCACAAGTAGTCAGCTGCCGTTCCGCGACAGTGGGTGACGAACGTGACTCTCAAGTGCGTCCAACAGCGGGAACTTCCTCCCGTCTCGAGGGCGTTACTTGTGCCATCCCACAGGGAGTGTGTCGAGATCGTGAAATTCCTCACTTTTCTTCGGCTGCACAGGCATCTTCACTTCCGCTTGCTTGGTTTTAAGACACAACTCTTGAGGTTTATTTAGACTTTTGCATTGCCGAGAGCACCTCTTACGGTGACTCCGGCGAGTGGGTCTCTTTGGTTTGATCATTTTTTAAAGGATAAGTCCTTTGCTTACTCTGAATCCGTTCTTGGATTGGAGGAAGTAGGAAGGTCATCGCTGGAACTTCCGTCTCTTGTCTTCTTCTTCTTCTTCTTCGGCGTTCCAGGATTTTTGGCCTCAGGTCAGACTTCAAGTTTTGTAGCTTGAATAAAGCTGGTGGTCAGGGTCAGGGAGCCTTTGGTGCCCCAGAGTTGCTCCTGCAGTGTGGCACCTTGGGGCCAGTGATCTGTTCTGGCTTCCTGGTGGAGCAGGCAGGTCTGCAGGATGTGCTCCGGGGTCTGTGGGCCTGTTTCGCACGGGCAGTTCGGTGTGTGCGACAGACCAAGGCGGTGCATGTGGGCACGCAGTCGACAGTGTCCAGTCCGTAGGCGGAAGAGGATGGTCTGCTGATGGCGCTGTAGGTTGGGCATGTGATCATCAGATGGCAGGCTGTGTTGGGCGTCTCTTGTCTGAGACTTTGTTGCAATCTTTGTTTCTTTCGCTTATCTCTTCTCCTGAACCTTTTTGAGTTCAAAAACGATGCAAGCGAGCAGGATGTGGTCTCTCTGAGACTTTAGTCTGCGCTGGCGAAAGTGTCAGCACAACAAATGTCTTCCTTGGCCAAGTTCTACGCTCATGCAGTCCTTACCCGGAGAGATATTTCCTCTGAGTCTAGACTGCACGATCGTAGAACGATTGACTCTTTGCGCACCTCTCTGTTTACAGGGGACGCTCTACTGGGTCTTTTGTGCCTTGATGCACCGCACAAAGACACACAAGAAGCGACAGACTTGGAGTTTGCAAAGTTTACGCAACGCTCTGCTGGTCAACCTATTACCAAACAATCTGGTTCGTCTGCCCCCATGGCCTTTTTGGCTGCAGGCGGCTCTAAACAACTAT
Source organism: Littorina saxatilis (assembly GCF_037325665.1). Taxonomy (NCBI): domain Eukaryota; kingdom Metazoa; phylum Mollusca; class Gastropoda; order Littorinimorpha; family Littorinidae; genus Littorina; species Littorina saxatilis. Next base: position 29,971,391 of record NC_090251.1, read on the forward strand.
TTTCTGGTTCTGCTAGAGGCCGCGGAAGGAGCGCTAATTATCCAAATAAGAAGCCCTCCTTCAGCAAGTCTCGGGGGTCTGGGCGCAAGCCCAACCCACTATGATGCATCTCTGATCAGTTTATCCCTACAGCTTCCATCCCTGTGGTGGCGGGCTACCCGTCTCGGGTTCTCTGTTGCTGGATACAATATGTACCCAGCAATGGATCGTAGGGATAATCAGATCGGGCTTCTGGCTGCTCTGGCGAGAGGACAAAGCGCCTCTTACCAGAGTTCTACCCCAGTTTTCATTTCCTGCCAACATAGAATCGGTCACGGTTATCAACACCGCGATTTTGGCGTTATTGCAGAAACAAGCCGTGGAAGAAGTGATCAATCATTTCTCCCCGGTCCACAAGGCATCAGGGGGGCGGCGTCCAGTGCTGGGCCTATCCCCCCTGAACGCTTTTCTGAGAGAGATCAGATTCATAATGGAAACGCCAGCGACGGTCAGGGACGCCTTTCGCCAAGGTGATTGGATCACGTCTATAGTCTCAGGAGAGGACCAAACTCTAAGATTCGATTCGGAATCTGGACTAACAGTGTAACCACTGTCCCTCCTTCGGGCTCACATCGACAAACTGATGATCGATCTTTTTGCGACGCGGTTTCGAGGAGACTCCCTCTGTTCATTTAACCGTTTCCGGACCCGGAGGCATGGGCGGTCAACGCCCTGGAGTTGGACTGGTCAGGCCTGTCAGCCTACGCATTCCCTCCACCGTCCCTCCTTGCAAAGTGCTCAGAAACGCAGATCTGGAACGCACTCAAACACTCTGTCGCTTCGGACATGACGGCTTCCTTGGTTCAAGAGGCACACATAATTTCTACGAGATCTGTATACTCCTCTCATTAGATTGCTTGGACTCGTTGGCTTGCTTTGAACGGAGTCAATCCAGTGGCTCCTAGATCATTGCAAGTTGCAAACCTTCTGTCATGGTTGTCATCGCAAAGTTGGTCGGCTTCTTCGCTTAAGGTCAGAAGGTCGGCTATCTCGTCTATGTTAAAGCATTTAGGCCTTATCATCAATCTTGGCGGAGCTATAGCCTCGGTGCTGAAAGATTCCTCGATTGTAGACTTTAAGTCTTAGATACCAGTCCCTGCATGGGATCTCTTCCTTATCCTTGAGCTTCTTGGATCATCGGAGTTTGAACCTCTGCGTTCTGCGAAGCTCCCGATTCTAACTCGCTAAACACTCATGTTATGTTTACTAGCTACGGCCAGAAGAGGTAGTGAAGTACATGCTCTGTCCGGCTTACAAAAGACATTTCTTTTCTATCAGATGGTTCCATTTCTCTTATTTTTAGACCAGACTTCCTGGCTAAAATCAAAGATCTCATCAGCAGTCTCCTGTTATTACGATCTCTCCACTGTTTAACGTTTTAGCCCCCGGGGATCCTGACCTTGTTAACTGCCCTGTCCGTGCTTTCAATTTGTCTAGCATGAACCACATCAGATCCAGCACTCAGAAGCTATTGTTTATTTCCACAAACACTACCCGAGACAAAGATATTGCAAAGTCTACATTGGCTAAATGGGCTTCCACCCTCATCAAACAGGCTTATGTGTGGTGGCAGCAAATAAGGTGGGGGGGGGCGACCTTGTTTGTCCTGCCTCTCCCTTTGGCGAGGACGCATGAAACTTGTGTATGGGCCTCTTTACTTGCTGTCCTGAACTCCAGACGGCTCTCCGAGGTCCTTGGAGCTGTATTTTGGAAGTCAGACGACATCTTTTTGAACTTCTTCCTGCTAGACGTGCCGGGTTCACGTCCTGATGTTTACAGCATTCTACCAGCAGTGGTAGTTGCCGGGCAAGCTCTTCCTAGATCCTAGGTTGAGTAATCCCTCCTCCTTTAGTAGCATTCTGCTATTTATGAGATTTGGAGTAAGTAATATGTAATTCAATCGAAAATTTCAAGAGTAAATTTTCATTTGATAAATATACTTTTCCAAATCTCCTACCAAATACCCTCCCACCTACCCCGCTATAAGTTTGCTCAGGCTTGTCAAGAAGTGTGAAGCAATATGGCGGCCGCGTGTCACGTGGCTTCAAGGGGAGCTTACCCTCATAGATCACGTGGTCTGGTGACCATGGTTACGTGATTTTTTTTTGGGCGAGTGGCTTCCCTTAGTGTTATCAGGGAAGCGTGTCCAACGTTTTAGCACTCAACTGAAGTAAAATGCTATTTATGAGATTTGGGTAAGTATATTTATCAAATGAAAATTTACTCTTGAAATTTTCGATTTATTTCCCAGGTGCTTGTGAATGAAAACTCGTGAAAATGATGACAAATGTGGTCTGTCATTGTCAATATATGTGTTTGTCTCTTTGTTACGGTTAGAGTTAGGGTTATGCTTGCTCACTGTGAATTGCTTTTAAAGAGTTGGTCGAGAACAAAACAGAGAATAAGATTGATGCTGAATTGGTCTAGGGCATAGACCAAATAGCCTGGACCGCCAACTCGTCACGTGACCCTTCGAGGTTACGACTCTCGACTTTCAGGGGCGCGTCACGTCCGGTTTGAAAGGCCAGCGATTCGAAGACAGTGAAAAGAAAGCACGCTCCAGTTATTTGTGACAATGGAAGGTGACAATGAACTGGATTTTTCAAAACTCCAAACTAAACTTTAACGAAACTCATCGAAAAACATGTTCCATATGCACTTTTGCTGAGTTTATTTTAGTATTTTCAGAACTTACCTCGGCAACTTCGTCCATGTTTACAATCGACACCGGATATGACGTCCCCCTGATTTCTGAAAGGCCATGTAAGCGTAGGTTCCTAAATGCGAGTGGCGCTATCTTGTAATAGAGAGAAAGAGCGGAGAGAGAGCTAGTTGGCGGTCCAGGATAAATGGTCTATGGTCTAGGGTGACCCCGTGGGTTTCAAGACATTTATGAACAACCAACCAACCATGCTTGCTTATCTACTGTTGAAGTTGAACCTTCAAGGGTTTTACATGTAGTTTTATTTCAAAATCTTGTGTGATGTTTTCTTCTTGGATGTATTTCCATGCATGTACTAGTGGTATTTGTCTCTTTGGCATGCCACTCATGCACTGTTGCAACTCTCATACTTTGAAAAAAATTGCTGAATGGATCTAATCGAAGTAAAAACACAGCAGGATTGTTCAAAATTCTGTCGTATTCATTTACACATGTGAAAAGAACTGATCAATATATGGTTGGGGTAATATCAAAGGAAAGATAAAATAATCTCCAACATAAACATAATTATCAATCAATCAATCAATGAGTCTTATATCGCGCTTATTCCGTGGGTACAGTTCTAGGCGCTCTGCAGTGATGCCGTGTGAGATGAAATTTTATACGGCCAATAGATTGCAGCCATTTCGGCGCATATTTACCTTTCACGGCCTATTATTCCAAGTCACACGGGTATAGGTAGACAATTATTAACTGTGCCTAAGCAATTTTGCCAGGAAAGACCCTTTTGTCTCCCGCAGTGGGGCACTGCGGTTATGAAATTAAAGGCCCCTCCTGTTTTTGGAACCGCAGGAGCTTTCTAGTTTGCTGTTAGGTAGATTTTTGGTTCCTCTTTCCTGTCATGCTCTCTTTTTCTTCATGAATTCTTTTCTTTTTTCTGCCTTCTTGCTCATTCACCTGTATTTTTTCCAAAAATCTCTTCTCTTGCCGCTTGTCTCGCGATTCATGTATAGTTTAATCTGTTAGTGTTCTGATGTAAGTCCAGCAGTAGATAGGTTAAGCCTATTTTAACATACTGGAAACTGGTAATCTTCCAGTAGGTATTAATTTAGTTTTACTAAAGCCTGCTGGGACACAAGTAATGGGTTAGTGCATTTGTAAACAGGAATCGCTTGACAAGTGGCCCCCTTCATCCCCCCCTTCCTCGTCCTGATATGGCTCTGCGTAGTCGGCTGGACGTTAAGCAACAAATAAACAAACAAACAAACAAACAAACCCTTTTGTCAATCGTGGGATCTTTAACGTGCACATCCAATGTAGTGTACACGGGGGAAGTTCTTGCGCTTATAGAAATAATACATTTGTTTCTTTTGTTTCTCTTTAGCGTGCTCATGTGCGACAGAGAAGAGAGTCGACCGGCCGAAGCTATCACCCGTGTTCTTCTTAAGCCCGTGTCGTACTTGTTCCCCACCGCCATCACAACTCCTGTGGAGGTCCTCACACGAGCCATGATCAACAGCGTCATGGCTGAGGGAGAAAAAGAGGCGCTTCTGGAGAACAAAGCCATTCATCAGTTAGCGGGAATGTCCTCTGTGTGCAAGAACAAACAAAACAGAGTTGACAGTGAGGGAGAGAAGGCAAAATAGAGGAGGAAGGAGCTTTGTTGCTAACGAGTTTTAAAGTCTGTTTTTTTAAGAAATTTGTGACAAACTGTATCAGATCTCTTTATAATGGAATTTAAATTCAGATTTTATGTTTGTTGTTGTGCACAAAGAAAGGGCAGTTAAAAAGATGAAAGGTACTTGTTTTAAATGGGAAAGAAATATACGGAGAAAGAAAAGGCAAAGCGAACAAGGAAGAAGAAGACATTTTTGGCTAAGAAATTGATGCATGAAGAAGCTTGGTTGATTTAGGTTTTTTAATGGCAATTTTATATACTTTTTGTACAATTTATGCCAACGTCTTGAAACAGGTAGTTTTAAACGGCCGCTCAAAAGAGTAATAAAGAGAGAAAGTATTGAAAAAGACAATTTTAAGCTGCTTTAAAAAAAAGTGTTGACAAATTTCCATATTTCTTTGATGCCGTTTTTGGTGTTTCACAACGGGGGGAAAAAATAAAGGCATATAGATTTTTTTTATATTACCTTGTTAGTCTACTCAAACTAACTATTAAAAGACCATCCTCATTTATCGCCCCAAACTCTTCTTCCCAGTCTTAATAATTGTCTGTACATTTATAAGCAGACACCCTGTATGATACTGTGTTTTAATCAATATATTTTACCATGTTTTGAAAGGCTCGCAGGGGGAGATTTGCCAGTAAAGGTCTGATTTGTTCCTGTTGTGGAAGGTAGTAAAAAAAAATCTCTACTGTGTCGGCTTAAAATTTTGCTTAAATGGGATACAACCTCATTGAATAGGTATTAGCAAATTGATCAGTGTTTTACTCCCAAGTTGTTTCATTTGTGATATTGGCGGTTTTACCTTAGTTCAGATAGTCTAAAGTTCTAAGAGACACTTAAATATGATAGCAGACTAAGTCTGCAATGATGGCTCATGAGAAATGGAGGGTTGTATAGTGCGGTCATAAAAATGGTTGTGATGTGAAAGGATTACTTTTCATAATGTTGGCAAGGGACATGGCATTTTGTGTTCCTTTTGTTGCAAGGTTTGATCATGCTTAGCTTCATAACAGCTGAGATGCAAATATGGTCTCTTCTGTGTTTTCGCGCCTCATTGGGATATTTACATGTCTATGACCATCATTTATCTTGAAAAGAAAATGATGATATCTGTTTCATCTTGATATTATAATTAGTATTAATTAACAGCAAAATTGTAATTTCCATTTCTAAAATATCCTTGCTTTGAAATCTGGTCAAAGTGAATCATTGTATCTATTGCAAGTTCCGTAATAAGGGTTTGCATACATGTAGGTTTGTGGGATATGAAGCACTTCTATACGTTTGCAGTTCATCTACTGTTTTTCGAATCGTATTTAGGCTGGTATCAAAAATCTTATTTATTTATCTCTTGATAAATGCTCATCAAACGTTAAAGAAGAAAATATCTCTGGGTATGAACGGGAGGATATAAAATGATTGTGCTTAATTTGTTATAGTTATCTGTATACTGCAACATCACGTGTCAGCTATAAGGCCACAGATATGTAACTGTAAGAAACAACATAATACATGTATTTCTGTTCTTGGCATATATCACCCTCGTAAACCAGTTGAGTTTCATTATTTTGCTATTATTATTTTATTTGTACAGCAGCTTAACCAATATTTGTTTTTAAATATCTAGATCATTTGTTTGAAAGCTTTCCAAAACTCCACTTGTGCATCTTTACCTTCAAGGTATAGTCCTTCCCATAAAAATAATGTTGCTCACCATCTCAGATCTACCAAGCCTCTGCATGGGATGCTACCATCCCTCCACTTAAACACATATCAAAATTCAACATCCTCACTCTTCTTGTGCAGAATAGGAATTTTTTCATGAATTAATTTCCTAAAATTGTTATAAAATGAAGTCATCCAAAAATTCCCACGCTGCGCAGAAAGCACTTGCTTTTGATTCTGTTGTGTGTGTAATAGTGGAGAGATGGCCAAATCTTGTGTAGAGCCTGTGCAGATCTGAGATGGTGAGCCAAATCATTATACAGGAAGGACTGTGCCTTTAGGATTTGGCCAGTAAGGTTTCCTTCTCAGAGTATCTGCCTGTTTCCAAATGAATAGCGGCTGCGCCATTATGGATCTAAAGGTAAACATATTTGCTCAAGTTTGGATCCCATGGTGAACATCATTCTTTAAAATCAGGCAGAGATATTTTTTAAATGTTCATGCTGCATCAAAGACAGCATTTACAAATCTGCATGTATCAACTATGAAAAACTTAGATGTGGTCTCAGCTTTCAGTCATTACTTTCTAAGCTAATATGAATGTAACAATATCCGTATTATATCAATGCCTTTTTTTTCTGTGTGTGCCTGTTTTTCTAATTCTGCATAATCTACCCAATAGGGTTAGCCACAAGGAGTTTGTAAGATTTTTGTGTTGTGTGCAGGTTTTTTTGTAGTTTTTTTCTTAGATTTTTTGTGTGCTTTTTTGTTGTTTTTACTGTTGATTTTGATATTCATGTTCTTCCTTTGGGTTTTGCATTTTCTTTTCCAAGTTGCCACATTTTGTGCCCAGAGACATAAAGTTTCAAGTTTGTGATACATTTTTACATTCCTCAGAGAGCTAAAGTGACAAAAGGCAAAAAGTGCAATGGAATTAATTTGTTGATGTTTTCATTGTAACTTTAGGTAAGAGAATGGTGGGTTTTGCATGTTGGTTACTACAAAAACAACAACATACCACAAAAGTCACATCATTTTTTATGTATGGATCATGCAATCTTTGTTGATATTGTTGTTGGTCTTTTATTTATTCATCAGTGTCTCCATTTTGTTTGTTTGTTTTTGTGTTCATAATTTCCTTTCCTTTCTTTTTAGTCACATGCAATTATGAACCTGCTAACACTTGGGCAGTGAAGAGTGGACTTTTTAGCTGTTAACAGTAGTAAGTTCTAATTAGTAGATTTCGTTTTGTCTGCATATATTTGGAAAAATATAAAGCATTGTTCTTTTTTCCCCTGTTAAATGTAGCAGATGTTCAAATTGTTTGTCTGTTTTTGCATTTTATTAACATTATTCACTCATGTGTGTCGTATCCCCCCCGCGGGTTAGGGGGAAGAATTTACCCGATGCTCCCCAGCATGTCGTAAGAGGCGACTAACAGATTCTGTTTCTCCTTTTACCCTTGTTAAGAATATAGTCAATTTTTGTAAAGATTTTAGTCAAGCAGTATGTAAGAAATGTTAAGTCCTTTGTACTGGAAACTTGCATTCTCCCAGTAAGGTAATATACTGTTCAAAAAAAGAAACGCATAGTTGCTACTTGCCAAATGTTTTATTTTTCGAAAAAATTAACAGAAAATCCAATATTTAGATTATTTGTTTGAAATTTGGTATGGACACAGTTGAATGCACACACAGTTCATTTGCATCTTCAAATCAATCAGTCAATCAATACGATTGGGTGCCGAGGCTGTCAAGTCAGTAGGGGGTGTGACTGCCTTGAGCAGCAACAACTGCCCGGCACCTTCTGGGCATGGACTGGATCAGATGCCGGATATCTTGCTGTGGGATGGTGTCCCACTCCTCCTGAAGTGCCTGCAATAGATCGCGGTGATTTGCCGGCGCTTCTTCTCGCCTGCGCACACGTCTGTCCAATTCATCCCAGAGGTGTTCTATCGGGTTCATGTCTGGCGACATGGATGGCCAGGGAAGCACCTGGACATGGTGGTCGGTGAGGAACTGGGTGGTGAGTCGTGCTGTGTGCGGGCGAGCGTTGTCCTGCTGGAATATGGCATCCTGGTCAGCCAGAAGAGGAAGGGCGTGTGGGCGCAGAATTTCCTCCACGTATCGCTGGGCAGTTATGCGCCCTTGGACGTGCACCAGGGTGCTCCTTCCAGCGGTATTGATCGCCCCCCACACCATGACGCCTCCACCACCATGAACGGGTGCCTCATCCACACAGTTGGGCGCGTAACGTTCGTTTACTCTCCGGTAGACCCTCCTCCGACCATCATGTCGCTGGAGCAGGAAGTAGGACTCGTCGCTGAACCACACGTGTCTCCAGTGATTCCGGACGGTCCAGCGAAGGTGCTGGTTGCCCCACTGCACTCGGTTCTGGCGATGGCGGCGGGTGAGGACAGCTCCTCTGTGAGGTCTGCGAGCTCTCAAACCAGCTTCATGCAGGCGGTTCCGCACGGTCTGGTCCGATAATCGGTGTGGCCCGGGGAGAGCCTGGACAGAAGATGAGGCCGACAGGAAACGATTCCGGAGGTGGCGGAGCCGTATGAAGCGGTCGTGAGCAGCAGTTGTCGCCCTTGGTCTTCCCGCTCGTGGCAAGTCAGCAACGGAGCCAGTGGCTTGAAACCTGACCCACAGTCTACTGATGGTGCTCTGGGACACGTGGAAGTGCCTGGCGATTGCACTTTGACTTTGGCCTGCTTGTAAACGACCCAATGCAATTTGGCGGTCTTCTCTGCTCAATCGGGCCATCTTTCGTCGCTGAATTGTCGTCTGATTTCTTTGTGGCGAACAATCCGCTTTTATGGGTTTTGGAAGACATGGTGAGAGCTCAATATTCCCCGAGTCTCACGAGATTACACTGAAGCATGACGAGTGGTCATGCCAAATGAGCAATTTTGACATTGTAGCCACTGATAACGCATGCGTCACGTGCAGAGCTCACTTGTGGCAATGGACGAAAGGTCGACGACCAGATAAACATTTTCTGCAGTTTGGTGGATATCCTTGTAGCCATATAACTAAATTAACCAAATATTACAAGCTATGCGTTTCTTTTTTTGAACAGTATATATTGTACTACGTTGCAAGCCCATGGAGCAAATTTTTGATTAGTGCTTTTGTGAACAAGAAACAATTGACAAGTGGCTCTATCCCATCTTCCCCCTTTCCCCGTCGCGATATAACCCTTCGTGGTTGAAAACGACGTTAAACACCAAATAAAGAAAGAAAGTGTGTCGTATACAGTGAACAAGTCATTATCTATCAGTATCAAGCAATTAAAAAAAGGCTTTCGAGATTTTGTTGTTGTGCATTTCAAGTTGCTTGATTGCTTGTAAGTTAATTCCATTATGATTTCTATGATGCTCCACTTCTTCATTGATTCCGTGTTGTTTTTCTTCTTTATTCTATATGTAATGATTGCTCTTCATTTCCTTGTGCCTTTCTCAATCCACTGCACTGTTGAACCACTTGCTAAATTTATGCAATTTGTGATAATGTTCTTATGTTTTTGTCATTCTATTATTATGCTTAATCTTTGATAGACAGGAATTTGCTGTATCAATTGGCTTCATTTCTCAACTGTGTTTCATGAAAATGTGACCATCCATTCTCAGAAGCAGCGCTTCTGTTTGTGAGTCTTCGAGTAACTGTCACTTTTAGATTTGTGATGAAGTTGGGATTTTTGTTATGTAACAGTGATATGAAAAACGACCAGGAGTTAATTTTACTGACTTTCAGGAATTATAACTTTTTGTCCAGGCGTCCAGTTAATGAAAAAGGCTAATCACAGGGGTGGGACTCTCTTTTGATGAAAAAAGAAGAAATCCCTTTTTTCTTGGGGGGGTTCGGGGGCATGCTCCCCCGAATTGTTTTTAAATAGTACATTAAAATCTGTGCAATCTGGTGCATTCTGAGACTAAAATTCAACTCGTTTGGATCGGGTAAAAAAGTCTTTCTCCACACTCCCCATCCCCCCCCCCCCCCAAAAAAAAAAACCACCCAACCAAACAAAAAACACACTTTCACACAACCATGGTAACATTATAATGGTGCATACTTACGTAGTGAACCATGTATCCATAATCCAATACTGGCAATAGTATGATCCAAGTGACGCCCAAATGCATTGAAGCTCAAAATTACTATTAGTTATCAGGAGTTTTCAGTCAGCACAATTTAACTCTCAAGCCTCCAGTGTTCTGTTCCATCTTCACTTCAGTCAACAAGTTATAGATACTGTGATGAAATGGGACGCGGAAAAATAGATTACTCCAGCGGAATTCGTAAGTTGTGTCCGCGGAAATCCGCGGATTCGCGGAAAAGTCCCACCCCTGTAATCATGACACTCAAATGGTATTAAACTAAAGAAATGTATAACAAAAGTACATGGAACCTTTTACATTTTAGTTTATAATGGTGGTTAAAGATGGAATAAAAGGCACCATCGTTCTTTCATATTCTTACAGTCGTAAAGTCATTAAAGGCGTTCTGTGAAATTACTTGACAATCCCAGTTGAGAAAAGAGGTCATAATACTAACAAAATGTGTTCATACAGTACAATTTAATATTATTTTTGTTTCCATTATTTTATCTACAGCATTTTACACACACACACAGGCCTGCATGCATGCCTGATATGCACACAGAGCAGTCAAATAAACTACTTCAGCTAATTTTTGCATTTTAAAAACCAGACACCTACTCACTTTTATGAGTTTTCTCAGCAAATTTTCAAACCTTTCAATACAAGTGATGTGGTGTTTCGATTTTTTCCAGTTAAAACAGTAACAATTTCAATGTTTGACATTATTTCTTCCTTAATATTTGTTATTTTTGCAGTGATTACTGGGAAAGGTATTAGTACATTTGACCAGTTGTTACCTGTCCCAGTCACATGTAGCATTTTGAAATAAATCAAGTTCTCTGACAAATGTTTCTGTTTTGAGTTTTGAGGAGGGTTGAGCTGAGGGTCACATGATACTGACTTTGAAGGTCAGAACACGCAAACACAAATAAACACACTCACAGTACGGAACCACGACGAATGTCATCGGCACAAAGGGAACTAATTTTAACAATTATCTGTAGAGATACGGATTGGAAGTTCTCTCCCTTCGAGAGTCTCGCTTTTTAACGTGTACACGTGTGTGTGTATCGACTACATTTCAATAACTCTTGTCAACACCAACGGACATCATTTGATGTCGTTTACATGATTTATTTGGCTTATTTCACAGGAATTGAAGTTAAATCTTCATCATTCGGTCATCAAAACTAAGGTTGCTGCTGTTTACATTTCTATTTTGATAGACCAGGAAGATCAAGAGAGGGAGAGAATGGACATCCCAATCAGCTTTTTTTTCCGACTACAATTGTGCTCTCTCTCTCTCTCTCTCTCTCTCTCTCTCTCTCTCTCTCTCTCTCTCTCTCTCTCTCTCTCTCTCTCTCTCTCTCTCTCTCTCTCTCTCAGTCTCTCTCTCGTTAGAGAGAGTGATAGCGTGCGTGCGTGCGTTCGTGTGAGTGTATGTTAGAGAGAAAGAGATAAAACCGTGTGACTGTCCATGAATACAAACACACGGCATGTATTACTGACCTCCCCACACCCCGTTGAAATGAACCTTGTGTGTTTAATCGATAAAATGGCTTACGTCTCTCTCTCATATAAAATACAACAACAGATGGAACTATATACTTAGCCATTTGTTTTCGTTGAAAAGGGGGGAACAATTAAACTAAATAGTAATAAAAGTCGTCGTTTCTGAAGGGTGTTACCACCGAAAGGCACAGTTCTTCCCGAGAAAATGGTGAAAGCTCTGCTCAATTACTCATACCTGTTAATGCTTTTACATGGCTTAAGACAACACCCTCACATGATCTTTGACACACTGATAGGGCCTACAAATATATTTGTGCATAATGACAATTTTTAGTGATTAATTTCGCAGATTGACAATATAGTGGCCTTAAAGAAATTAATACTTCACTGAGGAAATTCCCACTCTGCACAAAAAGCATTCAGGTTGTTGGTTTTGGGTATATGTCGAAAGTAGAGGGATGGCCTTGTCCCATGTAAAAGCCTGTCAAGATCTGAGATGGCGAGCCCAATCGTTTACACGGAAAGGACTCTGTTACTAAAACAATGCTCTGGAAGATACTACATGTAATACGTTGGTGCGGCCCTGCTACACTTCGCACACACTTGTCAGTGTATGCTATGTAGCCGGGCTAGGGCCGCGCCAAAGGATTATTTTGTGTTGTTGAAACTGCTACGCATTTGTTGCCATCAATAATCAAGTTATGAGTGTCCATGCATGCGCCGGATGCTTTCAATGAGACAATACAACGGTTCCTCGTAAAACCATCACCTGTATGAGAGAAATTAATATAAACTTCTGCGAAGTGCATATTACAGTCTAAAAGCGGCCCAGCTGTTCTTGTAATAAAACCCGGCACAGCGGGATGCCTAAACAGTAAAGTGGATATTTAATGCAGCCGACGTGAGCAGTGATGACGGGTTACAGGTATATTCAGGTGTGTGTGTGTGTGGTTTTCAGTTTTTAAGTTGCGATTTTTCAATGTTCATTGTACATGATTTATTGTGAGTTGTGCATCTATTGCGTAGCATTGTCCATGAGGGGATAATGTGTTGCTGTACGTTTATTGTTACGTTATTTTATCCATCGTTCTAGCACAACACCTCTGCTCTATGGAGTACCACAGGGCTCAGTCTTAGGTCCGGTACTGTTTGTCTTGTACACAACACAGCTATCTACCATCATCAAGCACCATGCAGTCAGTCACAAAATGTTCGCAGACGATACACAGCTTCATCAAGCATCTCCTCCTGAAAAGGTCAATGACCTTGTGTCTTTCCTACAAGACTGCGTTTCTGATGTAAAAGACTGGATGAATGAACACAAACTTAAACTTAACGAAGAAAACACTGAAGCAGTTCTGTTTGCCTCTTCAACCTCTTCCTCTCGTCACAGTTTTAATTCCATCTGCCATTCAGTTAGGCTCAGCATCTGTCACATTCTCAGGGAAGGCCGGCCAGAGATCTTGGGTTCCACCTTGACTCTGACCTCTCTACTGTGAGACATCATGTCACAAAAACATGTCAGGCAGCCTACCTTGAAATTAGGCGCATCAGCTCCATCCGCCACTTTCTCACTGAAGAAGCCACAAAAACCCTTGTCACGTCCTGCATATTGTCTCGTTTAGACTATTGTAATGCCCTGTTGATTGGATGTCCTTCGTTAGTTATCCAACCTCTCCAAACTGTTCAAAATGCTGCAGCCCGCATCATCTTTGGGTCAAAGAAAACACAGCATGTCACTCCCCTGCTATACGCACTCCACTGGCTGCCGGTGTAACAGCGTATCAAGTACAAAGTCGCTTGTCTGTGTTTCAAGGTCTTCTCAGGAAGTGGCCCTCAGTACCTTTCTGAACTCCTGCACACATACACCCCATCACGCACACTCAGATCATCCGCTGACACCAGGCTACTGAAAGTTGAGCGCTTCAACAGGAAGCAGCACGGAGCAAGAACCTTCTGTTGTGGTGCACCACCACTCTGGAACTCTCTTCCTTTCTCTGTCAGACACTGCACCTCTCTCAGCTCTTTCAAACAACAGTTGAAAACTTTCTTTTTCACACAATATTACACCAACCCGGCCTGATGTCTTTTTCATTCCATTTCTGCACGTACTCCTCTCCCACAGGGTTGGCATGATTGTTGAAAGTGTTCGCTGGGTATGTGTGTATATATGGTGTGTATAGCATATATGAATATTGTGTGAACAGTACGTGAGGTGATTTTCGTCCGTATGGTTAATTGTTTTATGTAGGTTGTACATTTAATTGTTTTATTCTGTATATGTTCTTTTGTAAAGGGCCTAGAGCCATATGTTAGGCACTTAAAAATTTGCAGTTATTATTATAGTTATCATTATTATTTTGTCAGAATGTATTTGATGTTTAAATAGTATGGTTTTATTCATATTAAATATGTAAAGCGCGGTGAGCATAGTTTACTGTGGTTCGCGCTATAAAAGCTCTCATTATTATTATTATTATTATATTCATGTTCAAGCGGCTTGCCAGATTGTACAAACAACACGTCATGATTCAAAGAGGATTGATCGACACAATATTCCGTGTAGCTCCTATATGTAAAGTGCTGGTTGTAAAAAAGAAATCCTATTCGTTCTGCAGAGGATTGATCGACAGAAAAGTGTGGGTACTCTTTGAAGAGTAACCGTGTAGAACCAAGATCTGAAAAACAAAGGTGACTGCACGATAAATAAAAAGACCAAAAAATATTGTACTCACGTGTGAAAGAAGAATACGAAACAAATAACAGCAACGTTTCAAGCCTGGGGTTTTCTTCAGGCATATATGCAGGGCTCCCCTGTGTGTCCCTGCGTCCTATACGCACTAGAAGCCGATATCATGTACTAGAAATTCATGGACTGGGTCCCGGGACGCACTAAACCTTAAAACGAAGAGCGGGTCCCGGGACGCACTAAATTTCCGTTATTGTGCTTACCAAAGGTAGACCCTACTGTTTTCAGATTGTAGTTGTCACCGAAGTCTTGTGGGAGAACCAATGTCAATTTCACGCGGGAATAACATCGGAAAGGAGGCTAAAGCCGATGCAGATGTAGCTGTTCCCAGCAGAATACTAACAAGTCGCGTAAGGCGAAAATACAACATTTAGTCAAGTAGCTGTCGAACTCACAGAATAAAACTGAACGCAATGCAACGCAGCAAGACCGTATACTCGTAGCATCGTCAGTCCACCGCGCACGGCAAAGGCAGTGAAATTGACAAGAAGAGCGGGGTAGTACTTGCGCTGAGAAGGATAGCACGCTTTTCTGTACCACTCTTCGTTTTAACTTTCTGAGCGTGTTTTTAATCCAAACATATCATATCTATATGTTTTTGGAATCAGGAACCGACAAGGAATAAGATGAAAGTGTTTTTAAATTGATTTGGACAATTTAATTTTGATAATAATTTTTATATTTTTAATTTTCAGTGCTTGTTTTTAATCCAAATATAACATATGTATATGTTTTTGGAATCAGAAAATGATGGGGAATAAGATGAACGTAAATTTGGATCGTTTTATAAATTTTTATTTTTATTTACAATTTTCAGATTTTTAATGACCAAAGTCATTAATTAATTTTTAAGCCACCAAGCTGAAATGCAATACTGAAGTCCGGGCTTCGTCGAAGATTACTTGACCAAAATTTCAACCAATTTGGTTGAAAAATGAGAGCGTGACAGTGCCGCCTCAACTTTCACGAAAAGCCGGATATGACGTCATAAAAGACATTTATCGAAAAAATGAAAAAAACGTCTGGGGATTTCATACCCAGGAACTCTCATGTCAAATTTCATAAAGATCGGTCCAGTAGTTTAGTCTGAATCGCTCTACACACACACACAGACAGACACACACACACACACACACACACACGCACGCACATACACCACGACCCTCGTCTCGATTCCCCCCTCTACGTTAAAACATTTAGTCAAAACTTGACTAAATGTAAAAAGTACTAGCTTCTATCACAAAAGCATGTAGGGCGACGTTAGTGACAAGCAATCACAGTGACACAGATACAGTGAAGCAGGGGAGGAAGAAAAATACGTTGTAAGTACACAGTGGCTTTTCGGCCACCGGACTCTTGGGTCCCTCTAAGACTCCGCTGAGGGGGTCCATGGACCCTCCAAAAAACAAAAGTGGGGGCCCCGGGACCCTCTCGGCGGGGCATCCGTGGGGAGCCAGGCTGATATGTTAATGTGCCTCAAGAAGACCCTATAGGGTTGAAACGTTGCTGTTATTTGTTTCGTATTCTTCTTCTTCTTCTTCTTGGCGTTCGCAGAGGTTACACGATCAGTCCAGCACTGGTGATAAATGTTGTCGTTTTCTCCTACTCCTGTCGACTGCCATATAGTTTGGTCTGCAAGGGAGTTGGTGACGGCCACACTTCTTTTCGTTCCGGCCTCATCTAGTAAGGGACATCGCTGTAAGATGTGTTCCGCTGTTTGGTCTTCTTGACCGCAGGCACAGGTTGGTGATGGCACCAGCTTGAACTTTCGGTTCATGTGAGCATTGAGCCTGTTGTGGCCAGTACGCAGCCTGATGAGGTTGACTTGCTGCTCTCTGGACATTGTGTGGTAGTCATCTCTGTTTGTCCTTGGCCTCATCAATGCCTTGATGATTGTCTTCTGCTCACTAAAGCTGACACTGTTTTCAGGTTGGTTTTCCACGGCTCCTTCTTTCGCCAGCTCATCTGCCCTTTCATTTCCTGGTATCCCACAGTGTGCTGGTATCCACTGGAGGACAACTCTTCTGGTTTGTCTGACTATCTGTAATGCTTTGGCCAGCTGTGGGAGTTTGTCGTTCTCTAGGGCCTGAAGGACTGAAAGGGCGTCCGAGAGGAAGACAACTTGGTAGGAAGGGTCTGCGGAGTCCTGAACCAAGGAGGCGACCTGCATAAGAGCTTCTGCCTCTGCTTTATAGTTTGTGCAGTGTTTGCCAGTGCCAACGCTGTTTCGTATTCTTCAAAACTTGACTAAATGTAAAAAACAAAAATTAATTTAAAAAAAAACACCGTGTAAACCTGGTGTTACACAGCAAGCCATGTAGTATTCTCTAAGTGATAAACGAGCTTGCATGATTTGTACGAACGAAGCGGAGATGTTCTCTGTTTTGCAAGGGCCCTGACATTTTAGCATATATAACCACGTCATGTCCCAAATAGACTATAGTTCTGGGGACAGAAAAACAAAGTTAGTATAGCAGGGCCCTGACTGAAATTTGTCACCGCGCATGATTCTGAATACAGAAAGTGAATTTGGATCAACGGTCTTTGTGCGTGGCCACAGGCTATGTAAGCCTATTATCTAGTCTTGACTAGTCATGTTTTAAAGCTGCCGTCCTCCTCGTATGAGTGATCATGCAACCACGTACATAGATCTGGGGCTGATGTGCATTAAAAAGTTACCAACCGAGTGGGAGCCAGCCGCGGGGTCGGCTTCATTAAAATTAAGATGTGTTTAAACAATTGTGAGGAAAGCGGACAAACACTCAAGTCCTTAATGGCTCAAAACCGTAGGACTTTTAATATTAATTTTAACTAAACAATTGTGAGTCCTACAAATCCGACGTCGCAGATGGCTCCAACCCGGTTGGTGACGTTTTCGTGCAAATCCACCCTGGCTTTCAAATGGAATAAAAATTATTTTCCGTGCACTCAGTCTGATGTCTGTTGGGTGAGTTTCGTTGACAAGAATATGAGCGCAAAGTTAGCCACTGAACAATCTGTTGTTTGAAACATTTTTTTTTTGTTCAGCAAAAGCACTCGCAAAGCATTTAGGTGTGAAACAGGTAATGATGCTAGGCGCTTTCCTTTGTTTGGCCTTCGCTTCCGTGTATACATATATAAAGGCCGACAACTGAAGGGTGTGTTGCAAACGTTGATGCTGCTAATGATAGAGGTTGGTGCGTTTTTGTCTGTAGTGTGTGAGTGTGTGTGTGTGTGCGCGTGCTCGCGTGTGTGTGTGTGCGTTTGTGTGTGTCTGTGTCAGTGACAGTGTCTGTGTGGCAGTGGCAGTGGCAGTACGTGTCTGTATCTGTGTGTGTCACACACACTGACACACACACACACACTAACACACATACACACAAACACACACACACACACATATACACACACACATTTTGGTCTCGGTATTGTTAAGCTTGTCCAAGAAGTAGAGGTTACATGCTGAGTCCGCCGCTTATTGGATATCTAAAATAATGATGGATCATGAACAATGCGATTTCATGATGGCGAACTGAGATCATTAATTTTGATATCCGTTGAGACGAGGTGTTTTACCTATTTATTCATCTTTTAATCCGTTTTCAAACTAAGAAAAAGGTGTTTCGTTCCTCATTTTGGATCGACCCCTTATCACTTTGTCTGTGCTGGTGAGTGATTATTTTGCGCGGTTGTGTAGTTCCGTGAAAATAATTCAGTTCTGCTAACACTTTACAGCAGTTTCTTTGGTTTGGACTAACATCAAGTACAGTTATGCTGTTGTGCTGCTGTGGCGATAAAGGCAGATACTTTTGTGTCCTATTCATGTTTTGGTAGGGGAAGGGCCCCTAATATGGACCACTTTTTGTTTATTGCTGATAACTAGCTTATTTTCTTGCGAAGAAGTTTTATTTTGTGGTTGGTAGTCCTTCTCTCTTAGTTGAACAGTTAGGCCTAATTAGACTGAAATAGCTTTGATAGACCTTCAGAAAAAATTAAATACAGAAAAAATCACAAATGGTCCATATTAGGAGCCTGGGCGCCCAATATGGACCAGTGAAGCGGCCTTCGCGAATCACTGTAAAAAGCCCCCTATACTTCAAAATAACATAAATATTAATTGAAAACAAATTATTGTTTATTTTCTTTGATATAAGGTAAAGACAGCCATACATTATGATGCGAATATTGTTTTTAAAAAGATCAATATATATGATGACATAAAAAAAATATGATCATTTTGATGCTACACATGTTGACACGTATATTTTTTTCACGTATGACTATTTTTTGTCCTTTTGTATAATGTAAAAGTTTTTTTCTGAACCACATGTAAATGAGAGAGTATGTATGCAAACAGAAACTACAGTTACCATGTTTGTTATCTTGTGTTTTATTAATTGAATACATCGAACGCAGAAGAAGAAGAAGAATTTATTGAATAAAAAAATTTAAAAAAATTAAAATTAAAAAAAATTAAAAAAACCATGATACAACTTAGTGTGCAAGTCAGACTAATTCAAATATGCTTTAGATTTAGCTGTTTCGGGTTGATGAGAGCATTATTTGAAGCACACCAGGAAACTTAAGAAGCTTATCAAAAACAGAGTGAAAATAAGTGAAATTATCAACTTCCACAAAAAAAAGACTATTTGTTATATTTTTTGGAAATCTCGAGGGCTAGTTATAGGTTATTTTCAGCAAGCTTCTTAATGAATTAATTAAAATTGCCTTTAGTTTTTATTTTCTTCGATTTGTTGAAGGTGGTCCATATTAGGGGACTCACACATACTTTGAGGTTTTGCTATTATTTTTTGTTTGCAGTAGAAACTCGGGGTACACACTGTTAAAATGTAACAAATACTGCCTTAGCTGTCATATATAGCCATTTTTGTGTTATGAAAGCTTAGGCTGTGGACAGAAACGAGTCCGTTTTAGGCGGCACATTTAGAGTGAACGCTGCCAAAAGTGAAAAAAAGCGAAAAAGCCTAACGGTTTTGAGGTTTGTGTTTCTGCAACTTGTTGACATGTGCAACTCATCCAGAGAGGGTGAATAAAGCGAATGAAATTGTTTTGGGCGCTCTAGCGCCGTTAGTTTGTCAGAACAGGAGGTGGTCCATATTAGGAGCCTTTCCCCTATCGCCGAGGCCGGAAATGTTCGTCCGTCGTATTGAGAAGGAGACGAACTTTTAATTGCCCTCGTGTTCCAACGTCATAATTATACTGTATGAAGTTAGGATTTCTGGTGCAATACAGCGTATGACCGACGGATTGCAGTCTTTTTGTTGAAGTGGCAGAGTTTGTGGAAATCTGAAAGGGGAACAACTCCAGTCTCTACACAAAGGAAGTTACTTGCCTTGAGACCTTGCTGGCGCCGATGGTGTGTACAAGGTAGATTTCGATTCAGAACACGAACAACCAAACTGATGGATTTCATATTGGATTTAGTCTGCTGAAACCTGTATATATACGTATAGTTGTTAGTTTAAATGCGGCATATTTGTGTTGTCTGCTGCAGAGATGTATATTTCGTTCATTTGAGCGTTCCGGGAACTTTCAGTTTCGTCATTCGAGTGCCCACAAAGTGTAGCTTTGGTTGCTGGATGGTTATCAAAATAAACACCCCTTCCAGTTTAAGGATGAGAAAAGAGCACACGGGGGACTAGAATAAGTATTGTATCAAAGTGCCGGTCGATCGAAATATCTTACTCAACCTTATACCCCCATTCCACACAACCGTTCTAGATCCCGTTCCCGTACCGACCAAGGACGGCTGCCACAACAATGGAACGGCCGTTTTTGGCATCTTTGAGCAGCGTCTGATCATAGTGGCAGCCTGGCAGCCGTCCTGGGGACGGCTGGGAACGGAAGCTAGCACGGATGTGTGGAATGTGGGTATGACAACTCAGTGTGTGAGAGTGCTACCGTTGCGTTATCGTTGTTTTAAGTTCTTTTAACGATCCAAGCGTTCTGTTACCGATGGGTTAAGGTTCCATTACCGTTCATTCTGATCGGGAGGGGAACGGCTAAAATGTTGAACATGCAGCCCAAACTCAACCGTCCATACCGACCCTACCGTTCAAAGCAGTTCCGTTAACGATCATTTACGTTTCATTGCGGTTCCCTCCCGATCCCTCCCGTGCCCGCACCCGTCCGTTAATTCCTTGGTCGGTACGGGAACGGGACCTAGAACGGTTGTGTGGAATGGGGTTTTTCAGTAGTATTTTTGAGGCTATATAAGGATAATTAGGTACATGTACTAGGGTACTAGATCTACCGGCATTTCGATAAAACATCATGTGGTTTGTAGTTTTGCCTTAGTGCACTGATAGGCTATTTACCATATCACAAACAATTGCAGGTGAAGGTCTCTTTTCATTATCATGTTCTTAAATGTCGGTGTTGAGTGCAAGCATAGTAATTAACGTTGATGTTACACCTTAATTTTCGTGAGAATTTTCACTCAGTTCAACATTTGAAATGTTGGTATGGTCTATATACATGTATATATATGTGTAAGTACTGTTAGCATAAAATATCCCTAACTGCTATTCATTTAGACAGGCGATCAGAAATGAACGCAAGGCAAGAATAATGAGAAAGCAGACTTGGCTGTTTCTTACGTTGACGTTGGTTACGACATCTGCTTACGTCATACGCCGTGACGTAATCAAGGTACGTGCGTCGGCACACATTTTTCTTACTGAGTATTTCTTACATTTATTATAATTTTGTTTTATTGTCAGATACCTTGTCTCGCAATTTCTGATGTAGTTACGCCGCACGTGCGTGTAATGCATTATCAAGAGTGCTTTTAGGGTGCCATTCTTCATATTAATTACCTTCTCGAGGTCTACAGTGCGTGTGTAGCCTATGTGTGTAGTTGGTGGTAATGGTTGTGTTGTAAGTTGTTGTTGATGGTGGTTGTGGTGGTGTTGTTATGTTAAAGGTGGTCGTCTACATTTTTGCTTTTTTTCAATAATCTTATGGTTAGATTTCGATACAAAATTATGTCAAATGATGAATGAACCATGGGGAAAAAAGTTATAGAAAAAAAAATATATGTAAAAAAAGATTTTGGGTAGCGTGACTCACGCTTTCAATATTTTGTTTTCTGTTTGCTGAGAACATGTGCTTTGCCTAAAAATACTGACCAATCAAATTCATGTCACTGTAATTATAGCCACGCCCAAACAAGTGCAGCAACAGTTTGACACTGGAGCGCTGTCCACGCTTTTTTTTAAACGCACGAAATGCACGGGATTTGAGAGGAGTTTTGCGCTTGGCATTTTCCAAATACGGATATCCTACTATGAGTACTACGCTGGAATACTACAATGAATTTTCAAACGGCTACACTGGCTTCGTCTTTCCTGATCGAAAGGGGGTGTATTGTTGATATTTGTAGATAATAGACTCTGCATTTTAATGGTCAAATGGCGATTTCGGAATAAAAATGTAGACAAGGACCTTTAGTCCTTTGTACTGGAAACTTGCATTCTCCCAGTAAGGTAATATATTGTACTACGTTGCAAGCCCCTGGAGCAAATTTTTGATTAGTGCTTTTGTGAACAAGAAACAATTGACAAGTGGCTCTATTCCATCTCCCCCCTTCCCTCCGTCGCGATATAACCTTGAACGGTTGAAAACGACGTAAAACACCAAAGAAAGAAAGAAAGAAAGTGGTGTTGTTGCTGGTTGCGGGCGGTCGGGGTTTGTGGGAGGATGGCGTTTTAACCCGTACAGTACACTTCTACTCTGATAGCAATACAAAGCGGAAAGCGGTTTATCTTTTTTTTCAGAATCTGTCTGACCGAGAAACAACACAATACACGAACACCAGTATCCATCCCAATGAACTGAACGCTGTTTTCAACAACCCTACGAGCCGCGAAGAAATCAGCGGCGTCTCAGTGTCGGAATCATCTCCACAGTTTCAACGCGATGACGGAAAACACATGATGGCTCAAGTAAACAGACACTTGAACATATCAAGGGACAACAGCGTGGGAATTGCTTTTGCAAACAGCACCTTTAACATCGTCACAAACAGTGTGAAAACGCTAATCATCAGAAACAAAACAGAAAATACACCGGTGGTAGTGGCGGAAATGCCCAGCACTTCCGGCGGAAATGGCGTGAAAATGGAGGTGCTCCTTCCGGTCCTGTGTGTTGTCTTTTTTGCCGCTTTCGTTTCGTTCATGTCGTATCTGTGTTGCCAGATTTACGTCAGAGATGACAGAGGAGTGCAGCCCGCAAAAACAAAATTCGAATTAGTTCCCATGGGTCAGTTTCACCATGAGTTCTTCATTGGAACTGAAGATTTCGTTTTGGTTGGCTGCAAAGAGAGACTGTAGCTAATGCAATGATACTATAATCACCTTGTAACGCCTCTCTAAAAACTAAGCTCCACGGTACGTGTTAAGTTTTTGTAAGAAAGTTGCGGACATAGCTTTTACAGATGTGAAGCCTTCTCTTTTCACTTTTTCTTATGACATGGTCATCAGATTTTATTCTGAAACAAATTTAGCATATTGCATAATAACAACAACAACAAGTCGCGTAAGGCGAAATAACAACATTTAGTCAAGCTGTCGAACTCACAGAATGAAACTGAACGCAATGCTTTTTTCACCAAGACCACATACTCGTAGTTTCGTCAGTCCACCGCTCGTGACAAAGGCAGTGAAATCGACAAGCCATGCAGAATAGTGCGGTAGTGGTCGCGCTGAGCAGGATAACACGCTTTTCTGTATGTCTATTCTTTTTAGCTTACTGAGTTTGTTTTTACTCCAAACATATCATATCTATATGTTTTTGGAATCAGGAACCGACAAGGAATAAGATGAAAAAAATTTAAATCGATTTCGGAAAATTAATTTTAATCATAATTTTTATATTTTTAATTTTCAGAGCTTGTTTGTAATCCAAATATAACATATGTATATGTTTTTGGAATCCGAAAATGACGAAGAATAAGATGAAATTGTTTTTGGATCGTTTAATAAAAAAATAATTTTAATTACAAGTTTCCGATTTTTAATGACCAAACTCATTCATTAGTTTTTAAGCCACCAAGCTGAAATGCAATACCAAAGTCCGGCCTTTGTCGAAGATTGCTTTGCCAAAATTTCAATCAATTTGATTGAAAAATGAGGGTGTGACAGTGCCGCCTCAACTTTTACAAAAATCCGGATATGACGTCATCAAAGTATTTATTGAAAAAAATGAAAAAAACATCCGGGGATATCATTCCCAGGAACTCTTATGTCAAATGTCATAAAGATCGGTCCAGTAGTTTAGTCTGAATCGCTCTACACACACACACGCACAGACAGACACATACACACACACACACACACACGCACACACACACACACATACACCACGACCCTCGTCTCGATTCCCCCCTCTATGTTAAAACATTTAGTCAAAACTTGACTAAATGTAAAAACCACAGGACAACACACACACACACACACACACGCGCGAACACACACACACACACACACACACACACACACGTACGCATGCATGCACGTGCACGCACAGACTATGATACTGGAAATAGTGATAAAAAAAACCCACGTAAACAAAGCCCTTCCCCATCTCGCAAAAAAATTTGTTTTTTTAAATAAAATTAATGAATGGAAGATAGTGGAGAAGCTAAGAACGCAGCCAAATGACAACAAAAACGCAAAGCACGTGCTTTGGAAGGACGCCATCCTTACGTCCCTGCATCGTCATGTGATTTCATCTCAATCTTTCTTCTTCTTTTTTTTTTCCTCCATATTTTCGTGCACTGAGTTTTAAAAAACACTGAAACAGCAACACGAACACGTCTGGTCATAGACAAAGACACGGAGTAATATAGTGGACAAGCAGAATTGGACACTCTGTGTGTCTTCTTTCTTTCATGAAAAAACGCATTGGTGGAAATCTTACCTTTGAGCGTTTCTACATTGGACACAAAAGGACTTCAGCATTATATTGGACTTAATTTTATTATGACCTTTGTTTGAGGCACGGCGCAGCAACATACTACGAATATGCTGACTGAACGACACATGTTCGTGTTGATGCTGGGCTTGGCCTGTGCACAGGTACGTCGAAACAAATGTTGTTGTGTTTTGGAGAATGCCATCAGAGAATATGCACGTGTTTTGCTGTACGTTGTGGTGGTAGCGTTCTTGTTCTTGTTCTTGTTCTTGTTCTTGTTCTTGTTCTTGTGTTCTTCGATTAATTGTGGGTTGTTTGTTTTTTTGTTTCTAAATTTCTCGATATTCTTTTTAGCAATTGTTTATCTGTTTGTTTTGTTTGCCGTAGACTCTCTCTCTCTCTCTCTCTCTCTCTCTCTCTCTCTCTCTCTCTCTCTCTCTCTCTCTCTCTCTCTCTCTCTCTCTCTCTCTCTCTCTCTCTCTCTCTCTCTCTCTCTCTCTCTCTCTCTCTCTCGTTGAAGGGGTTTGACATACCAACAACCAACCACATCTCTCTCACTCTCTCTCTTACTCTCTCTTTTTGTTCTCTCTATCTAGGCTATGTGTGTGCATGTAACTCTTTGCTAAGCTATACTCTCTCTCTCTCTCCCTCCCTCCCTCGCTCTCTCTCCCCCTCTCTCTCCCTCCCTCTCTCTCCTTCTACTCCTCTCAGTCTCTTCAGTCTCCACCCCCTCACCTCCCTCGTTTCTCCTCTTCCCCCACCTCGCCCGTTCGTTCTTCTTCTTCAGCTTCTCAAACCACATGTACACCTTTGTTCAGATTCAGGTGGACGGCCGTAACACCAATGCTCACAAGACGAACGCTGAAATCGAACTTCTCCAGATAACTGACAACACCACCAAGAATAAGACTTTTGCCTATGCCGTTCCTGGCAGCAACGCCAACGACAACAGCAGCATCAACAACGACGCGGCCATTCTCTTGCACGTTAGCAACGCCGCAACAACCTCAACCAGCCAAATCATCACACTGACCATCGTTTTAGAAGACGACACCATCAATGGCACCAATGCATCAAGACACTCCACCATGACACCGGAAGTCGATGACGATGACGCGGTTAATGTTGGGTTGGCAGCGGGACTTACCATCACTGCCGTCGTCGTTGTGTTTGGTTGTGTATTTCTCGCTTGGCAGCTGAGAAAGCAGCTGACTAAGCAAGACGGAATCTGGAACGCAAGTCAACGAATTCCTATGACTGCCGCGCGAAAACGCTGGTTGGAAAGATTGGCCTCCGACGAACAAGCTCTTGCTTGACTGATAATCATGAATATTTAAACACACACACACGCTCGTACGCACGCACGCACGCACGCACATACACACTCACACACACACACACACACACACACACACACACTGGGCACACACACACACACACACACACACACACACACACACACACACACACACACACACACACACCCAGCGGTTAACGACAGCACGTAAGAGAAGTTACTCATCGACGGATTATAAATTAAAGTGCATCATTAAAATTATTCCTTGTGGTGTGACAATGGCCACTTTACAATGGCAGATCAGTGCGTTGCAGACATTTGCGAATGATCTTCATTGACCGAGTTTATTTCTGAAAAAAATAAGAACTTGAATGATGTCTTCAAAGTTTCGAATGAAAACGAGTGTTTGAACTGCAGTTTATTTATTTTTTTTTTATTTTTTATTTTTTTTTTTTAAGACCTGAACAGGCTTTTTTTTTTTTTTTTTTTTATTTTTTTTTTTTATGAATTTTTCTTGAAATTGAAATCGCAATCACGTCATATGTTGATTTGTGTGTGTGTATATGTGTGAGTGTCTTACGGTGACTGTGTGTGTGTGTGTATGTCAGTGTGTGTGTGTGTGTGTGTGTGTGTATGTGTGTGTGTGTGTATGTGTGTGTGTGTGTGTGTGTGTGTGTGTGTGTGTGTGTGTGAAAGACAGAGAGAAGAGAGAGAGTCTGAGAGAGAGAGAGTCTGAGAGAGAGAGACAGAGAGAGAGAGAGAGAGAGAGAGAGAGAGAGAGAGATATTGGGAAAGAGTTATGTGTCTGTGTTTCTTTTTTTTTTTTTCTTTTTTTCTTTTTTTTTTTTTCTTTTTTTTCTTCTTCTTTTTCTTTTTTTTCTTTTCTTTCTCTTTTTCTTCTTCTTCTTTTTTTCTTTCTTCTCTTTTTTCTTTTTGAACCTCAGTTACAATATGACTCGCTACGAGTATGATACTGTGAGCGAAGCTGAACAGTTTAAACGTAAACAGAATGGGTTATAAATAATAATAATATCATTCTTTCGTTTAACATGGACAATCTTCGAAAATGTACAATATTTTCAATCAATTATAATTTAGCTATAATTCTCTCCGTCAACTGGCATTTGCACACTTTCTCTCTTTCTCTATCCTCTCTCCTCATCCTCTCTCTCCCTCCCCTCCCCTCTCTCCCTCTCTCTATCTCTAATCGTCCTCTCTCTCTCTCTCCCCCTCTCTGTCTCTCTCACCCTCCCTGCCACTTTCTCTCTCTCTCTCTCCGATACTGTGAGCGATGCTGAACAGTTTAAACATAAACCCTACCATTCTCTCTCTCTCTCTCTGATACTGTGAGCGATGCTGAACAGTTTAAACATAAACAGATAGGGTTATAAATAGCAATAATATCATTCTTTCGTTTAACATGGACAATCTTCGAAAATCTCTCTTTCTCGCTCACTCTCTCCCACCCCTCCCTCCGCTCTTTCTCTACCTCTCTCTCTCTCGCACCCTCCCCTGTCCCCCTCTCTCTCTCTCTTCCTCTCTCAATCTCTCTCTCTCTCCCTCTCTCTCTCTCTCTCCCTCCCTCTCCCTCTCTCTCTCCCTCCCTCACTCTCCCTCCCCCACTCTCTCTCTCTCTATTACCATGGTTGTGTTTAAATGAATTAATAATAATGATATATTTTGCTGTTCGTCATAATTGTTTTCATCATTGGTTCACCTTAGTTAATACATTGACATTTGCAACGAGTCATTTACAATAGCATGATAGTACTGGGTTTCTCAGTCAAAAAGCCGAATGGAGAGCTCTCTTTCAAATATACAATTTGGGTCAAAGCCTTCTCCGTATTTGTATATACTTATTGACATTTTTGCAACAAGCAGAATAAAGTTAATATTTCTTATAGTTTGGTCCTGTTGCTTGTTCGGTTGGAAACCAAATAAAACGTCAGTTTCTTTTAATTTTATCTGTGAACCTGTTTTTATATAAATTTGCTTTTCTACGTTCTTCCAAAAAAGTGATATTCTTGGGCATTTAAAGAAAAAATGTTCAATGAAATCAATATCTCCACACAGATTACAGCGATTGTTTTCACGTTTTTTCATTTTGTGTAGTAAGATATTAGTGGGGTAGATATTATGCAATATCTTCCAGTGAAGTAGCCTTAGTCGCTCTTCCTTGGTGCAGTTGTTTGCTATCATCCAATGATTTCTTTCTATTTTATAGTTATATTTATTCATCCAAAAATGTATTTGCTTTTTGTTTGGTAAGTAGTGATCTAAATTTTTTGGGAGTCCAGTTTTTAAGAGATTGAGGTTCTAGAGAGACAGTCGCTTCTTGAGTTTGGTTATTGTCAGCTCGCAATGATTGCGCAATGAGCGCGGTTCGCATTGCATTATAATCAAACAGCAGAGCAGGGTAGTCCCCGATTTTTTCTGCAATACGTGCGAGTGGTAATAATCCCTCGTCTGTCCATATATCTTGGACGTAATTTATGTATGCATTTGTCCATCTCTTGAAGAACAGAGGTCTGTTTCTGTACATTATCTCTTTGCTATTCCAGAGACAGGTATATTTGAATTCAGTATTGGACAGGTATATATTTCTGAATTCAAGCCATTTAATTAGACATGATTTCCAGAATTTAGATTTGACTTTTTCGAGTCCTAAAAATGTTTTTGGATTGGCAGTAGCATTGAGGCCGCAAAGGTTTGTTCCAACTTCATTAAAGATGTAGGTTGGTATTAATTTCCATTTGGCAGATGTGTCTATTTTTAACTGAGTTATCCATGTCATCATAAAGGAGGCTTGCATATCTATTATGTTTATCATATTACAACCTCCATTCTCCCCTACGTTGCACATTACACATCTTTTTACCTTTTCATAGGCTCGCGTATTTGTGTACTTCTTTTTCCATAAAAATCGAAATAAGATTGTATTTACTTTCTGTAGGATAGTGGCTGGAGCACTTAAAGCTTGCATTGGGTATACAAATTGTGAAATTAAGAAACTTTTTACAATACATAATTTGCCTGTGATACTAAGGTTTCTTTTAGACCATATGCTTATTATTCTTTCTATTTTTTCGATTCTTACCGACCAATTCTCATTTATGTCTGATGCAGTGACATCATTTTTAAAGAGTATACCTAAAATCTTTAGTTGTTTTTTCCATTTTAAGTCACAGAGATGTTCTCTGCTGTCCTTTTGAGATCCTAGCCACATTGCTTCCGTTTTGTTTTTATTAATTTTTAGTTGTGATATTTTCGTGAAATCAGTGACAAGCTTCATTGCATTTTCCAGATCTTGTTTTCCTTGTAATAGCATGCTAATGTCGTCAGCGTACATTGCTAATTTTATCATATCAATTGAGTTGTTAGTCTCTATCTGGGAGCGAGGTAATCGAAGTCCGTGTATGCTTGGATCGTTTCTAATCTTTATTGCAAGAATGTCCAGTCCGAGAATGAAGGCCATTGGCGAAAACGGGCAGCCTTGGCGAATTCCTGTCTCAATCGGGAATGGTTCGGAAATCCAGCCAAGGTAGTTAATACTACTTTCGGTCTCATTTGTGAGAACTTTAACCCAATGCGTAAAATTCTCGCCAAATCCGAATTTTCTGAAAGCCCATAGCATGAATTCCTTGGAGATAGAGTCAAATGCACGTGTATAATCTAGGGCCAATAAAATACCGGGTTTATTTTCATTATTCATATGTTCAATTACGTCATCTATTAATCGGATAATATTACTAGCTTTTCTACCCTTAATGAATCCCACTTGATCCTCTGAGATCAAATCACTTATAACATTCGACATCCTAAGCGCAAGGCATTTTGCTAATAATTTATAGTCTGTATTTGTAAGGGAGATGGGTCTCCAGTTACACAAGTTATCTCTTGTGAGGTCTTTTCCTTTATGGATTAAGGTTATAATAGCTCTTTTTTGTGAGGGAGACATTTCTCCTACATGAAAGGATCTTTGAATCGAGCCTAATAGTAGCTCTCTTATTCTCGACCAAAAGAATTTAATAAAACTTGTAGTCACTCCGTCACATCCCGGTGAAGAACCATTTTAGAAGTTCTTGTTCAGTTACTGGGTTTTCTAACGCTTCAGTTTGTTCTCGTGTCAGTTGTGGGATACCAGCTTCTCCTAAAAAAGTATGAACTGCAGTTTAATCTGTATTATATAAACAACGTTATACAGTTTCACATCAAAATAGGTGCACGAGGAGTCGTGTGTTCTGGTATAAATCTCAATGTTTATTACCGAACGTTGCCGTACACGTGTTTGCATGTGAGCGTGTGTTACAGTATTACCTGGCAAACCAGTACTGGATAGCAGTGAACAAGTAAGGACTTCTCCCTGAACGAAACTTCTTTTGCCTTTGCGAGCAGTTTTAAAGCGTCCCGTACACAGGTCTAACATTGTTGCCGTCGCGAGATGCTCAAGCAATGATGCTATACAAATAAAAAATAAAGTTAAAAAAAAAGTTATGAGCGAAGCCAGTACTCTCACGGCGAAAACACACACACGCACCGCCCCTGTACTGGCTGGTAGCGTGTAGTCTTTCACCCACACTGCCACAGTTGTAAAGTCAATATCACTATCCGGCTTTTCTTTTTGGGTTGACTCACTCTCTCTCCACCCCCCTCCATCTCTCTCTCTCTCTCTGTCTCTCTCTTTATTTCTCTCTCTCTCTCTTCCTCCCTCTTTCTCTTTATCTCTCTCTCTCTCTTTATCTCTCTCTCTATCTCTTTCTTCATATATATCTCTCTCTTCCTCCCTCTTTCTCTGTCTCTCGCTCTCTCTCTCTCTCTCTCTGTCTCTCTCTCTCCGTCTCTCTCTCTCTCTCTCTCTCTCTCTCTCTCTCTCTCTCTCTCTCTCTCTCTCTCTCTTATGTGAGCGCGCGTGTCAACTGCAGACATCATGGTTATTTGAAGAAAATGCCGCAATTTCCTGCTGCTTCAAAGCTCAGACACTCGTGACAAAAGCACTAAAAAGTCTCTCACTTTTAAAGGTGGTCGTCTACATTTTTGCTTTTTTTTCAATAATCTTATGGTTAGATTTCGATAAAAAGTTATGTCATATGATGAAAGAACCACGGGGAAAAAAGTAATAGAAAAAAAATATGTGTAACAAAAGTT
This sequence comes from Littorina saxatilis, assembly GCF_037325665.1. Classification (NCBI taxonomy): domain Eukaryota; kingdom Metazoa; phylum Mollusca; class Gastropoda; order Littorinimorpha; family Littorinidae; genus Littorina; species Littorina saxatilis. Next base: position 30,002,162 of record NC_090251.1, read on the forward strand.
TATTTTTGGGTAGTGTCTCAGACACTTCTAATATTATGTTTTCTGTTTGCTGAGAACATGTGCTTTGCCTAAAATAGCGACCAATCAAATTCTTGTCACTATGCTGACAGCCACGCCCACACAATCACAGCAACAGTTTGACACTGGGTATTGGAGCGCTGTCCACGATTTTGTTTAAACGAACGAAATGCACGGTATTCGGGAGGAGTTTTGCCCTCGGCATTTCCCAAATAAGGATATCCTGCTATGCTGAAATACTACAATGAATTTTCAAACGGCTACCCTTGCTTCGTCTTTCTTGATCGAAGGGGGGTGTATTTTTTATATTTGTAGAGAATAAACTCGGCATTTTAATGGTCAAATGTCTATTTATGTATAAAAAAATGTAGACAAGGACCTTTTAAACTGTCTGTTTAAAATCAGTTTTTTAACAGAAACATTGAAAAAATCCACATTGATACAAGAATGGAAAATGGTGAAAAATCTGAGTCAAGCGGATAGGAAACCGGTAATAAATTATGTAAACTATGTGATACGACTGTAATGCAGTTTGATGTCAAGTACATCTAACACAAAAGTAAGTAAACATTTACTGGGGGTGGGGGCTTGTGGAGGGGGGGGGGGGGGACAAAAAGGAAAAACGGAACTAGATCACTACAATGCAACACATTCAATGAATGATAGTTTGCCACAATTGCATATAATTATGTGTATACCGGCTCACATTCTTCTCGTCCTCTTTGTCTGCCGCAAGTCCTCTTTCGCCACAAAACGCTACAAGCAGGGCATAGATGAAATATAGCGACACGTGCATTTTGCAGCCGAGCTTCATGACGCGCGCGTAAAAGGGGAATCCCCGGGAGTTCCCATTGCTTGAGAACATTATTTAAAAATGAAAATGTAACGAAACGCGAAAATGTGGCAGTTTGTCGATAGGCTTGATATTTATCACTCGTATCATAGGAGTATTTGAAGTGTCTTCCACAAGCAGCAAAAGTGCAGAAATGGCTATTTAGACCCATTTGACCAGACAGTACTGGCCAACCAGACAGTACTGTTACAAGCGTGCGTGTGTCTGTTTGCGTGCGTCTGTGTGTGTGTGTTTGCGTGCGTCTGTGTGTATGTATGCGTACGTCTGTGTGTATGTTTGCGTGCGTTACTGTGCGCTAGATTTGTGTGTGTGTGTGTCAGTGTGTGTGTGCACCTGTTTGGTTGAGTGTGCTAATGCCCAAATGGACCCACATACCATTTTTTAAAATTTTCTTACGAAATCAAACCCAATGTCTTGATGTAAAGTACCCAAAATAGAAATAATTCTCCCTCCGGCTGGCGATTCCTAAACGCCCCACTGAACGACTGACGTCACAGCCGCTTCGGCCTTTTCCGGAGGAACACCGCGTGCCACTTCAATCGCGTTGCACTTGCCGCAGTCATTCGGCGATGCCACCTTGATTATCAGTTAATAAAGTTTGTTTTGTTTGTTCGTTCATGGGCTGAAACTCCCACGGCTTTTACGTGTATGACCGTTTTTACCCCGCCATTTAGGCAGCCATACTCCGCTTTCGGAGGAAGTTAATAAAGTTATTATTCAGGCAATATGAAAGAAAGTAGTTTTTTCTTTTGTTACACTTACACATAGTTTTATGAAGATCAATTTCAGACTCGGCAAAAGAATGGTTGTATCATGAGCGACTGTCACAAGGGAGAGGTGCGGTTCGGTCAGTAGGCCAGTCACTGTCGAACTGTTCGGTGCGAAGCACGGTTTTGTTTCTGGTAACTATATTGATTTCTTCAAGTTGTACTAATGTTTACGCTTTTGTGCTGCGGTTTAATATCTGTGCTTGTTATTGGGTAATACGGTGAGCCCACGCCGTTTAGTTTGCAGACCGTGCACATGTGAGCTTTGTGTAATCGCGTTTTCATCATAACATACCACCGTGCTAAACCGCTTTGGGGGAAATGGTTTAAAAAAAAAAATAAACGGAATGCATCAGGGTTGAAAAGATTGAAGGGTGGAGTTAAGGACACAAAATAGATGACAAAAATAAAGCCCCCCCCCCCCCCCCCCAAAAAAAAATCTATTCAGGAAGGGAGTCGAACCCGAGTCAGCTGACCTTCAAGCTGGAGCACAAACCACTAGGCTACGACAGCAACTGGCAGATAGGGCTACAAAAGTGAAGGCATTTCAGCCGGGGTTACTCCGTCGTATGTGGCGTTTCTCGCGCATCAGTGAAGGTTCTGTTACCAACTCTACGGCTAAGAAAGGTTGCATTTGAAGTTAAATGTCCACTAAAATATCAAAGGGAACACCATTTCTGAACAACACAACGGTTTGCGCTCGCCTCTCGCAGTCGTTCAGGTGAAACTTGACCAAATCGGCTTGCCTGATACAGCAGATATTTCAACACTTCCACGTCATACTGAAACACTGAGCTACAGTTTAGTAACGTGATAGGTTTGTCAGTTCGTTCACTTATATTGCTTTCAGATTTAACACACCAAGATGAATGAAACAGTGGCACGGTTTTCGTTGCGAAAATGTGCTATGGCAGTGCTACGCGACCGAAGTGTGTATTATGTACACGCGGTGTTGCTCCGGAAAAGACAGAAGCGACATGTGACGTCAGTCGTTCAGTGGGGCGTTTAGGAATCGCAAATTCGCCTCCGGCCGAGACTATTAGCGGCTTCCATGCAGGCATTTGACGTAATTCGTTCACGTGCGGGATGGGATGTGAGCATGGTCGAAAGCCACGCTTTCCTGCTGGCCAGGAGAATGACCAAAATTAATCCGTAAAATAAATGCATTTTTAATTTTTACTCCTTGCGTGAAAGTCGATGAAACTTTGTATTTTTTCAAATGGATAGCTGCCTGGCTGAGGCATGACAGTAACTATAACAAGAGGCGAAGCCTTCAAGGCTCACGTAAGAAATAGACAAACAGTAACACAAACTCACTACACGAAGCTTCGCAAAGTCTTAATACCAAAAACCCGCAGCTACGGCGTGGTACTTTGACCCCAACATCGCTTCTCAAGTTTTGACATGCGAAGCTTCGCCATAGCTCGCAACGAAGTTGGGTTTTTTTGTAAGAAGAGTGCTTTTCGATTCAAGATGGACGACGAAATCAGACTCAATACCATAGTGAAGAATGCATTTATCGACTTTGGTTGACCCAAAGTACAAGAACTAACAGGCATGAAAATTCTCCGTATTTTCCGTATTTTTGAAAAAAATAAACCGTATTTTGTTTTATTTTCAGTAGTTTTCCTTTTTTTTATTTTTTTTTATTTATATATATTTTTTTTCCTAGTCATAGTTATAGTAAAATAGTTTTGGGGCCATGTTTGAATCCAATTTTAAGGCCTGAGCCTTGCACCAAATTGCACCCTTGAACAAAAAAATTTCCGGGGGGGGCATACCCCGGACCCCCCTAGAAGTCTTGGCGCTTCGCGCCTGCGAAACTTGGCGCTACGCGCCTGCGAAACTTAGCGCTATGCGCCTTCGAATTTTGTTTTCAGTATTTTTTTTTTCTTCAGTTTTCATGCCTGAACTAACCTCCTACCTGTATTATTTCATTCTGCGATGCATTGACATGTCGAATGAAACTCGAAATCCCAGCGCTCACGCCAACTGGTCCCGGCCGTGCTCAGTCAACGAAATAGAACACATACAATTAACTTACGTCATCATCAAGTACGTAAAGTACAATTTGTGACGTAAAGTACTCAGAAAGAAGCACACCACGCGCTGGTCGAGACTACGTGCAAGCGCTTTCTGACTAATACGATTTGAGACGCCAAGACATGAAAAGAAAAAGATAACTCTTGCCTTCCAAGTAGTCTCGGCCCGCTCAAAACCGAGACTTTCAGTAATTCCTTCGCGTGACGTCTAACCCTCTTACGCCATAATGTGACGTCTTCAAATGACGAAATGTTAAAGTTTCTACCACAGACATACACACGCACAAACACACACACACGCACACACACACGCACAAACGCACAGACAGACAAAGTTACGATCGCATAGGCTACACTTACGTGAGCCAATAGGGACATCCAGATTCAACCTTCGTCAGACGAACATTCGTCGGTGGTGGGGATTTCCTCTCTATTTTTAACTTTGTGCCTCAATGCGCATGCGCTTGGTTTTTGGCGCTCAGCACTGCTTGCCGAAGATCGGGATCTGCGTGGTGAAAAAGGCATGTTTGACGAACCTCAATCAGCAATCTTCGTGAGTACTTTTAGTCCTTTTCATAATGTTAAAAATATGTTTTATGTGCGCAGTGTTAAAGTTTAATATCTTTACGACGCTTCTGTGGACTGTGCATCTGTAAACTGTTCATTTTGGAGGCGTAGTGCATGAACACGGATACCCACACAAAACTCAGAACTTGAGTCGACGGGCGACATATCCTGCCAATTATATCCCTTGATCTCTCTTGCACAAGACACCTGTTTCCACTAGACATATTTGTTTTAGAGTTGGGAGATTTTACAGGAATGAATCTAAAAATCGAAAAAAAATTCAGTGTTGCTTGTGTACCCAGCATATTCAGATGTCTGGAATATTCCGATAAAAAAGACTCGTCATATATAACACAACTCGTCATCACTGTTTCGAAAAACAGACGAACGCACGAAGAACTTCGCGTAGATCTGGACCGAAATTAGAAGGTGGTGACCGTGACGGGATGTGACGTCACCACTTCAACAAACTCGCGAAGATCGGAACTCACGAACTTTTGACGAAGGCAAATCTGGATGTCTCTAATAACCGATGATCCATCTTCGTGTTACATAAGCCTGTCGGCTAACTCTCGATGAAACATGCTCGCAAAATTGTGACGCACACCAGAATGACGTAAAAAAGTGTTTGTCTCGGAATTGTGACGAAACTATTGCATGAATTTAGCATAAATGAAAATAAAGTTGTCTGTGCTGTTGTGATCCAGAAAAACCTTCGATCGTCTGGCTGTCTTCGACTTCGTCTCCACAATGTCCAGAAACATTTCTGTGGTTAATGAAATAGCCTTGTTCCATCTCTGAAATTAATGATGAATTTAATCATACTCTTGTGCTTGCTTCGGTTTCGCTGTTTGGTGTCTGGTGAAAAGTTGAACTCAGGCCCAGCTGCTTTGACTTTGAGTAATGATTTAGAAGACAGAATGCCAAAGCAAACGCACAGCAACCTAACGCAGCCCACCACAACTACCGCTGGAAATGAAACAGTCGTAACAGAAGAGAAAAATGTTACGGTCGCTGCGCCAGTAAACAAATTTCAGGCAGTAGTAGATGCGGGAATCATCGAAGACCCCGAGGTAAGACGTTTTTGACTCACCTGAGTAATAATAGGGGAAGGGCCCCTACTGACTAATAATATGGACCACTTTTTGTTTGTTGCTGATAACTAGCTTGTTTCCTTGCGAAGAAGTTTCATTTTGTGGTTCTCTCTCAGTTTAACAGTTAGGCCTAATTAGAGTGAAATAGCTTTGATAGACCGTCAGCAAAAATTGAATACAGAAAAAATCGCAAATGGTCCATATTAGGAGCCTGGGCGCCCAATATGGACCAGTGAAGCGGCCTTCACGAATCACCGTATAAAGCCCCCTATATTATTATTATTATTATGATCATTTTTATGCGCCTAATCTAGATATAGCCCTAGGCGCTTACATATTAATTTCTGCCGTTTGAAATGGAATTTTTTACAGACAGACAGACAAACAGACATTTTTTACACACAATATATAACGCATTCACATCGGCCAGTGAAGCTCAGTAGCCTATTAGGCGAGCATTCACCTTTCACGGCCTTTATTCCAAGTCAAACGGGTATTTGGTGGACATTTTTATCTATGCCTATACAATTTTGCCAGGAAAGACCCTTTTGTCAATCGTGGGATCTTTAACGTGCACACCCCAATGTAGTGTACACGAAGGGACCTCGGTTTTTCGTCTCATCCGAAAGACTAGCACTTGAACCCACCACCTAGGTTAGGAAAAGGGGGAGAAAATTGCGGCCTGACCCAGGGTCGAACACGCAACCTCTCGCTTCCGAGCGCAAGTGCGTTACCACTCGGCCACCCAGTCCACTATACTTCAAAATAACATGATACAACTTAGTGTGCAAGTCAGACTAATTCAAATATGCTTTAGATTTAGCTGTTTCGGGTTGATGAGAGCATTATTTGAAGCACACCAGGAAACTTAAGAAGCTTATCAAACACAGAGTGAAAATAAGTGAAATTATCAACTTCCACAAAAAAAGACTATTTGTTATATTTTTTTTGAAATCTCGAGGGCTAGTTATAAGTTATTTTCAGCAAGCTTCTTAATGAATTAATTAAAATTGCCTTTAGTTTTTATTGTCTTCGATTTGTTGAAGGTGGTCCATATATTACGGGACTCACACATACTTTGAGGTTTTGCTATTATTTTTTGTTTGCCGCAGTAGAAACTCGGGGTACACACTGTTAAAATGTAACAAATAATGTCTTAGCTGTCATATAGAGCCATTTTTGTGTTTATGAAAGCTTTGGCTGTGGACAGAAACGAGTCCGTTCTATGCGGCACATTCAGAGTGAACGCTACCAAAAGTGGAAAAAGCCAAACGGTTTTGAGGTTTGTGTTTCTGCAACTGTTTTGACATGTGCAACTTATCCAGAGAGGGTGAATAAAGCGAATGAAAGTGTTTTGAGCGCTCTAGCGCCGTTAGTTTGTCAGAACAGGAGGTGGTCCATATTTAGGAGCCGGTCCATATTAGGAGCCTTTCCCCTAATATTGAGTCTTTGAAATGAACAAGGACCGTACGTGAACAAAATACTTTAACGTTGAGGTTATATATTTTTAGATGTTTTTGAAGCTAGAGCTTTGAAACTTTGCACACTTCTAGCGTTTCATAAACTCCCTACATGACCCAAATCTGGTTGACTGTCGTCAAATTTCAGGAAGAACAGCGGGGTCCTGTTCGTTTATAAAATGACGTTTTTGAAACTTTTCACAAAAGACATAAGATGTTATTTCAACCATGTGCAGTGCTCATACACTAGGAAAATTGCTTGTCTTGCACGCACGTACACACGAACACACACACACACACACACACACACACACACACACACACACACACACACACACACACACACACACACACACACACACACACACACACACACACACACACACACACACAGTACATCGCGTTTACAACGTGTCCCCTTAACAGGTAGTACAATAGGGTTATTGCACAAATGTAATACTATATTGATATAGAAACCGAAAAATCAAAGTAAAATCTATACTATCCTCTCTAAAAATTAAAATCAAATCCTGTTACAATAAAATAAAAATAAAAACATTTCCAGGGTTGGGTGATGTCCCGACATGACCCACCTCAATTCCTCAAAATTTCAGGTTTACAGCGGGGTCACAACATGGAAAATCATCCATTTTTTTGTTGTTTTTGAAGGCTGGTAGTACTTTGAAACTTTGCACACTTCTAGGGTTGGATGACCTTTCGAAATTAAAGTGGACGAGAACTCATTTGGGAAGAGTGCTGTGCCCGTTTATCTAACAACAACCACAACAATGTCAACAACAACCTCAAAAATAGACGATGTCATACAAAACTTGATATCTGTCTGTAAACCTACACATTAGACAAAAAACAAACATTAGCTTTTATTTTAAGACCAGCAGAATTCAATGCATTTCTTTTTGCTTTCTTTCTCCGGAGCAGACTGACCACCGGAACCAGAGCACCACACTGTGGGCAGTTGGAGGGACGCTACTGGCCCTCTCCACACTCTTCGTCCTCGCCACGCAGTTTGAACGACAGCGCAGGAAGCAGCGCGCGCGCCGACTCAACGAGACCGGAAGTAGTGGCACCACGGACCCCATTGTACAGTTCGAGCTTCTGCGGCGCACATCCGGGGCCTCTCAGGACGGAGCGCCATGATGGATTCACTGACTGACTTCGAGGTTCCGAGACTGTTTAATCAAAGTAAATTTGGTGGATTCAATCAGTGCAATCATGGTTCACGATCTGAAATGAGATATGGCTGTTTTATTTAAGTTTGGGTCACTGGCTTCTATCTCAGATGGATTGAACAGCGACTAATTCAGAGATGTTGGTAGGCATGTTTTCACGCTTTGTTTATGTAATTCTGGGATTGACATTGTTTGGTGAATGGATGGACGATGAAAATAAACTTCGCTGGAGTACGTTTCTGATTGCACAGAGGAATTGTAGTTTTCAGTCATACTCCCGAACCCGACAGCTCATCTTGAAAAGGATGCAGCCTTAATTAGGATTCGCGCCGCAGATAAAGAACAGGCTATTGTCATGTGGAATAGCTAGTGTTCTAAAACTCTGCCATTCTCATTTTTTGTTGTATTATGGGGGTGTTTTGTTGTTGTTGTACATCTGAGTAATTAATCAAGAGTGGTAGGTCGGCCGGCCGGGCGTGTGTAGACAAAAAACTTAACGTTCAGGCCGGTTTTCTTGGATGTTGTTGAAGCCAGAGCTTTAAAACTTGGTTGGAACTTCTTGTCACACATCCATGGTTTTATGACCTCCAGATACTGTATAAGTCTAGTTGACTCTTCAAATTTAAGTGTCAAAGTGGTGTCAAGTTCTGGTCAAAACATGGAGGTAAAAAATAAGTTGGAGCTTTTAACCTTCACACACTGGGACTTTCGGGGTTTGATTGACATTTAGACATGACTCAGGTCTGGCTTATCCTGGTCAAATGGCAAGGTCCCAGTGGGTTCAATAAGTAGGAAATTGTCATTTGCTTGAACACTTGTGGAGTAAGAGCAGCAGTTAATCTGCTTCTGGTTCATGTTATGAGAAAGAGAGACACTGAGAGAGGAAGGAAAGAAAAGTGATCTAGGAAGTCGCAGCTTTATAGGCCTTATGCATAGGGCTTTCGATGACCGTTCTGTCAGTTAATTCAGTACAGGGAAAGGCCCTAACAACCCCCCCCCCCCCCCCCCCCCCGCGGGTTAGGGGGGGGAATTTACCCGATGCTCCCCAGCATCATTGTCGTAAGAGGCGACTAACGGATTCTGTTTCTCCTTTTACCCTTGTTAAGTGTTTCTTGTATAGAATATAGTCAATGTTTGTAAAGATTTTAGTCAAGCAGTATGTAAGAAATGTTAAGTCCTTTGTACTGGAAACTTGCATTCTCCCAGTAAGGTCATGAATATATATGTTGTACTACGTTGCAAGCCCGGCCCTGGAGCAATTTTTTGATTAGTGCTTTTGTGAACAAGAAACAATTAACAAGTGGCTCTATCCCATCTCCCCCCCCCCCTTTCCCCGTCGCGATATAACCTTGAACGGTTGAAAACGACGTTAAACACCAAATAAAGTAAAGAAAGAAAGAACAAAAACACACTTTTCTAAAGTTGGTGCATTCAGAATGATAATAAGCAAAAGAAAAATACCTATCAATAAAATACAAATTATTCTGCAAGTTCGTGTTGTTCAGTTTTCAGTGTGTGTTTGCTTGTGGTATCAGTAAAAACGGCCGCGTCGAAGGTTTACAACAACAACAAAAGTAATCGCCGGGCGTGCGTGCCGGCGTCGTCACAGTTACACACTGGTTGTGGCAGTGCTATGATTAATAACACGTCAAATATATTTCTGTTGATATTACCGCCAGTCAGTCACGTGTGCGTTAGCCTAAAATGACACCGGCCACCCTCAGAGTATGATCGTTCACTGCACCAACACTATCATAGACTGGTCCTGTGCCGTCAGTCCAGCGGCAGTGATGTGCTCTGATCAAAACCTTGTGATACCGGCGAATAACATCGGTCGCCGATGCCGGCAAAGTCACGTCAGTAGCTCAGTAAAACTCGAAAAAACTTCTACCGTACGACTGACTCGAACACAAACTAAAGGCATATTTCATGAAACCTTACAAATAACTATTCCTGCGGCGACGCTGTGTTTTCCTGAAATCGAAAGAAGAAGGAAACAATCCAAGGGAGCTTACTCTTATTACCTCATAGTGACCTTGACCCTTCCCCCTTTGGACTCGAAACGAAACCGACTGAAATGAGAAGCTTCCGTTCCGTTATCTCGTGTTTGAACAGGAAATCCGAAGGACTCTCAGCCATAAATACGTTGCCTCAATAGCCTGGTGTATCACCGCAACATGTAATTCAAGATAATACGGCAGCACACCAACGTACGTAAAGGAATCGTGAGTGTTTTATCCCACAGAAGCCGCAGCTCTTGATCAGTTGAGTCGGCACTGCAAACATGGCTTCCTTCGATGCTTCGGACATTGTCAGTTACTTAGGCAGCTGCAAGGATTATTTCGCCATTGTTGGCGCTGTTTGTTGCGGCCTGATTGTTTTTAAAGTGGGAAAGAAGATTTTTTCTATCGGTCTTCGCGCAATACGGAGATCATTCCCAGTTGACCTCCCTAAACACGGACGCTGGGCAGGTATGTAACGGTACAACAGTGAAAGAAGGTTGCATCCGTGTGTTGTGTCTGTCTCTCTGTCTGTCTGTCTGTCTCCTAGAAGATTTCATCATCTTGTATGTGTTTGAGTCTGTCTGTCAGTTTTTGCAGGTTTGGAAATAAATCTGTCTACGTGTCTTTCTGTTTGTCTATAGATGCAAATAAATATATGAAGGAAAACATATTTGGAATTCTTATATTACACACACATACACATACACACACACACACACACACACACACACACACACACACACACACACACACACACACAGATGCCCATGCAACATATGCACAGTACATGCACTTTATCTTTCATACAATACAGTCAATTCAATGATTTTTGTTAATCGTTAACTGTGTCGTATACAATATTACTGATGAGAGGCCTTGTTTCAGTTGTCACTGGCTGTACCGATGGCATAGGAAGATGTTACGCTCTGCAGGTATGTACATGTAATACATTGCAACTGCATGTACTGAAGTGCACACTCTCAGTATTAATACAAACAGTAAATAGAAACAGAATGTATGTCTGTGTAGGTTTAGAGGGGTACAGAAGTTAATATGATCGATGCAGATACTTCTCTGTTTATCAATTGATAAGCTTAGCTTTGTGTTCTCGATCTCTGCTTTGCACACTTGATTAATTATTGCTTGATTATTACACTGTGCATAATAAAAAAGAAAGAAAACAACATGAAGTGATTAAAGCTTTATACTTAATGCACATGATCAGCATTAAATGTATATTTTAAAAGTTCAGAATGCTTGAGAAAAAAAATAAGGAAAGATGTGCTGATTACTAAGTGTGTGTGTCTATGTGTATCAGTGGGTATGTGCATGTTTATCTCACTATCTGTGTGTCTCAGTGACTGATGCAGGATAATTTAGCCCTTGAAAATAGACCCCCCAAAAAATGACATTCCATATATATATCACCTGTGCTCCAGTGAAATATTTCAGAAGATGTCTAATTTTCAATGCAACAATAATTAAAATGAAAATAATCCCTGGCTCTGTCTTTAGCTTGCAGAAAAAGGCATGGACGTTGTTCTCATCAGCAGAAATCCACAGAAGTTGTCCAACGTTCAAAGAGAAATTGGTCAGTGCATACTAGTACTTACTGCTCCTTGGGATTTTTTAGCCAATAATGATGACAATGATAATAGTGATAAATAAGGGGGTGATAGGCTTTTTCCTACTTGGATTGCTATGCACAAAAGGGATTGGAGACATGAACAAACACATGCAGGTAAAAGACTGTGAAGGGCGACTCCTTCAATGAATGCTAGGTCTACAACAACAACAAAATCATTAACATCTTAGACTAAAAGGCATGTTAAAGGCACAGTAAGCCTCCCGTAAACCACCACGGAGCTCCCCGAGCGTCTACATACAGTACAAGCATACTTCCATTTAAACGCTCACCGAACGGGAACATCCTGGCTGCTTTCTGTCGAGCGTGAGAAATTTTCAAAGAATTTATTTTCGTGGACTTGGCCCTGAAGAACAATGGCGCCTCGTTTTGGTGCTGGACGGCTGTTATGAATATCCCGGAAATCACGCCCGGACAGTAAGCCTCCCGTAAACCATCACAGATACTGTCAGGCTTTTACACACAGTACAAACACCCTTCCATTTGAACGCTCACCAAACGGGAACATCCTTGGTGCCCTACGTAAAGAGCGAGCAATTTTTAAAGAATTAATTTTGCAGATTGTCTCGAACACTTTTTGGACCCATCCTGAACTCAGGTCAAAAATGAGTTACTTCCCTTAAACTGACGACAGCCGTGGATCGATGATTATCAGAATGTTTTTGGACCGTGGTGCGTTTTTGCGCTAGACCTAACTTTTAAAATCTAGCTTGTTACACAAACATTCTTTAATCATAAAAGAATTCTTTTTTCATCAAGACAAGATCAGTGCAATTCGAAGTTGTGAAAGTTTGAAAAAAGAAAAGCCCGGAAGCAGGGTCACGCAATGGTCTTAGCAGACGACGGTTTATCAGTCAGTGCATATCGCCGTTCCTCTCAACAGTCAAAAGCCATCGCTAGAGTTCTTGTGAACCACAGCCGTTTGTTTCGTGCATAAAAACGTGCTATTGTAAATAAGCTCACATCGAGTCGCATTCAAATAAGGCTAACTGACGACTACATTGTGAAAAAGGGAAACTGGATCACACGGGTTCACGATGGCTCAGGGGTAAGATAAACCACGCAAAAATAAATTCTTTGAAAATTGTTCGCTCTTTACGGAGGGCACCTAGGATGTTCTCAATCGGTGAGTGTTTAAATGAAAGGGTGTTTGTACTGTGTGTAAAAGCCTGACCGTATCTGTGATGGTTTACGGGAGGCTTACTGTGCCTTTAAGAGCTTAATACTCATGGAATTATCTCAGGTTGTTTTTTGTGGTTTTTTTTGTCCTGGTTACAATTTATTGTATACTGTGTATGTTAAACTGATTAATTTTTTTTCACAGAGAAGAACAGCAAGTCGCAAGTGAAGGTGATTGTAGCGGACTTCAAGAAAACAGACATCTACGAGAAAATCAAGCAACAGTTAGAGGGGCTGGATATTGGAATTCTTGGTAATGTTAGGTGTTTTGTTGTATTTTACAGTTTTTTTTAGTGAGCCACAGGGCTTGACTGTTGCTAATATAGTAGTACAAGGGTACAAGATGTTACCTCTCATACCCTCCCCACCCCACAATGATGATGAAATTGATATTTAACAGCCTTAGTGGCATCAGTGAGCAGTTTGATGTAAGTTTTAAAAGAATTTGTTTCATTAATGAACATAATGTTATTCACTAATTGTCATCTGCTGATCGACTAACATGGTAATTAAGTGATCTGCTTTTCAGATGTTTGAATTTAAGCATCTCTAAAAGTCTTCTTGTATGCTATAAATATATTAATAGTGCACAGAAGGTACTTAAAGAGAGCAGTTGGAAAGAGTACTGTCTATATTAGTTTGAAGAGAATTAATTTCTTTGGTCTAAAAAGCTCCTGTTTAAAACTATTGGCAGACCAAACGAACTAGAGGGAGAGAAGTGCGAAGAATACATCAAACAAGTACATGAGCAGATCGAGTTAACAGAACTGGTTTCCAAGCATTGAAATAACAGACTTACTAAAACTGCAACTTATGCCCTGTGGCATGTATACAGGGCAACCGCCCTGATATGGCCCTTCGTGGTCGGCTGGGCGTTAAGCAAACAAACAAACAAAATGTATACAGGGCAGCATTACAAAACAGAGGGAAAGAACAAAAGGGCAAGTCTGCCGACATCCTCAATTTTTATGGTTTGATCACCAGCCTGATCTAAGTGTTTGACGGATTGTTTATTATTATTATAATACAATTTTGAATTTCAAGGCATTGTTGTCTATAATCAACAGAAAATTCTGTTTTAAACTGTTACAGTGAACAATGTTGGCATGCTGAATGCAAGGTCCCCAGACTACCATTGTGATGCAGAAGACTTTGAACAGGTGTGTGTGTATGATCTGAGTACATGTGTGCGTGAGGGAGTATGTGTGTGAGAGAGAGAGTGTGTGTGTGTGTGTGTGTGTGTGTGTGTGTGTGTGTGTGTGTGTGTGTGTGTGTGTGTGTGTGTGAGAAAGAGAGAGAGAGAGTGTGTGTGTGAGAGAGAGAGTGTGTGTGTGTGTGTGTGTGTGTGTGTGTGTGTGTACCGGTATGTATATATGCGTGCGAGTTCACATTTTATAGTTATGTTGATACCTTTTCCAAAACTACAGCATTCTTTCTTCCTGAGGGAAGGAAATTGTTTTGTTTGTTATTGTCAGGTTAGTTGTTTTGGTGTTGTTGTTGTTGTTTCTGGGTTGTTCTTTGGAGGGAGGATGTTGTTCTGTTATGAGGGAAGAAGATTGTATGGTTTTGAGGGAATATATAAAGAATTGATTCTTTTTGACATAAGGCGATTCTACACATATGATAGTAACACATGTATTTTGAGTTATAAAGTTAAAAGAGAACATTTATCTAGCATATGTTCATGTATTGTAGGGATTTATATGTACATGTACATGTATTTTGGTTTTATCACAATCTGTATTTTTCAATTCTTACAATGTCAAACAGTTCAACAAGGATATCATCAATGTGAATATCCTGTCCTGTGTTATGGTAGGTCTTTGTAGTTTTATTATCTTTTTATCTGTAGCTCACCTGAGTAGTTATTGAGTCATAGTAATGAGCCATCTTCCTTTGTATGGATGGACGGTCTTGCCGTCCAGCTGGCGGTCATGCATCCGTCTGTCCATGACCAAGAAACTTCATAAACATTGGATTTTCTCAGATTTTTTTTTTAAAGCTAGAGCTTTGAAACTGTACACACTTCTGGAGTTGATGACTTCCCAACATGAGCCAAGTCTGGTTGACCCACGTCAAGGTCACAGCCGGGTCCAACTGAGGTCATAAAATGAAAAATTATCAATTTGAAGCTTTACACACTTCTAGGGTTTGATAACCTTCAGACATGATGCAAATCTAGTTGACCTTCTTCAAAATTTAAGTTCACAGCGAAGTCGTGTTCTGGTAAAAGAAACTTGAACATTATCAATATTTTGAAAAGTTTTTAAGCTAGAGCTTGGAAATTTGACACACTTTTTAAGATAACCTTCACAGATGACCCTTTTTAACATTACCTTCACAGATGACCCAAACCTGGTTGACCCTAAATTCAAATTTGATTCGCTTGTGACTTCCCAGCAAGCGGCCGAACATTCCATCAAGCTAAGTTCTTGTAATTTATTGTTTGTCCGTGCACTTAAAAGACCGTTGGGTCGATATATTTGTGACTGTAATATATGGTTTTGTCAATAACAAACGTTCCAACAACTTACCTTGCTTAATTTTTTTATTCTGGTTCAAACTTCATGGTCATTGTGGGGTCATGTGCTTATCAAAAAGTGGAAAATTATCAGTTTGTTCAATATTTTTAATCATTCATCTTGAACCTTTTTGAAGCTATATCCTCGAGTTTAAAGCTGTCCACATTTCCAGGGTTTGATGACTTCTAGGGCATGACGCGGCTAACGTTTTGTTGATGCTGATCATATTTCAATGTCACAGTAGGGTCAAGTATGGGTAAAAGGAATGAAGTCATTTTCTTCAATGTCCATGGAGCTAAAGCAGCTGATAACTTGTTTCTGATTCATATTACTTATGGTGAAGGTGAGTCTTATAAGCATTTGCTTTTTGAGTTGTACTGAGCATTATTACTGTTATGTTGTTTTGCTTGATGAGTGTTTTGAGTTGGCTGTGTGTGGGTGCATGTGTCTGTCTTCATTGGTGCATGTGTGATACATGTATGAATGCGTGTTGACATGCAGGCATATCAAATCTAATTAAATGTTATTTTACGAGGATTGTGGCTTAACCATTACAATCAAACTTTCTTTTCAACCAGCCGATCACCCAGCGAGGGACTTTCTCCAACGCATGAGTGACAGAGACAGAGAGAGAGAAGAATGGGTGAACTTTGTGTGCAGGCATTTATTGTGTGTGTAGCTATGTGTGCATGCATGGGTACGTGATTGTGCTTCCTTCAAAGAACCATTAATTAACTTGCATTTCCACTGTGAATATCACACACAGGAAAGGCATTATAGCTTGTGTCAATATAATGTATTATCATTGTTTTATTCTTTCTCCCACAGATGACGGGGATTGCACTGCCAGGTATGCTAGAGAGACAGAGGGGAGTCATCATCAACATCGGGTCAGGTGCAGGGGTGCGCCCCCTTCCCTTCTTCTCCATCTACTCCGCTACCAAGGTAAATTGAAATGAACAGAACATCCGTCACAAATGTTTTCAATTGTTGAGTTACTGCTGCAGCCAAAAATTGTTGGACTACACCTTTAGATTGCTTGCATTAGATGAAAAAAATGGTTGTGAACCCATGAAAGTGAACTAAGCAAGTCATGTACACAGAGATGCCAACTATTCTACTTTCCCTGCAGCATGCTACTTTGTTGCAAACATTTCTACGTTGTTACACCAAGCTAAAAGTTGCTACGCTCAAACAATAGAAAGCAAATGCAACAGCGTCCTTTGTTGTGAGTCCTGATACTCATTTCTGCTTCTCACTCCCTGTTAGCAGTCAGAATATGGGTCCAAAAAACTGATCTCCCACTTAAAAGTGCCATTGCAGACACTGTCATCTTCTTCTTTCTTCTTCTTGTCGATCACACGTCTATATTGTCAGCCCGGACAGTGAGACAAAGCAGACACTGTCTAATGGAACTGTTCTCTTCTGTTATTGTAATCTAAATAAAGTTATGAAAACTGTACATTCTTGTTTGAGATAGCATACACGCGTGTGTGCTGTTGAAGACAATTATTGCTATACTTGCTGTACTTACAAATTCAAATGGTTACACTTGAGGGTTCAGGGGGGTTGGCAGCTCCGTGTACAATGAACCCCTGCCCCATCCTGAACTCAGGTCAAAATGAGTTTGGCTCATTCTATCCCTGACACTCACAGGATGCCTTGGTTTTCCTTGTCTGGCGAGGAAATCGATTTTTTACATATTTAGATCTTTTCGTAATGTGTTATGGATGTAAGCAGATTCGCGATCGTCGATAATGATTTTTCATGGTGTTGTGTAATTTTTAAATTACAAAGGAATTGATATCTAAGACAGTTTTAAGCGAGCTATTATTCGCGTCTGTATTTACTGTGCAAACAACTCTAAATATGGCAAAAGTGTCACGTGATAATCAACCGTTTGGTTTTGGCGCTCGCTGGAGCAGACAATTTTTTTACAGTGATGCAACCATATATTACGGTCTCCTTTCGGCAGCAGTCCCAAAATTTCGACTTGTTTTGACCTTAGAACGATGTCTTTATCATAACTGTGAAAAACAGAACAGAGATCACCGTCGAAGTCGGCCAATCTGCAATCATTTTCGTCTCACGAACACTGCTCTCGAACAACAAATGGGAGATAACTCTGTATTCTTGTTTCGATAGATTCGCGTAGGACTTTAGCGTCCGGTCAGAGGGACTAAAGCGATAACGTGGAGCGATGATGATCAGAGTGACCCCTGCCCCTCTTAGAAATACTAAATGAATATGGTCCTGATGGAACGTTAAGTGGTTTTGTTTTGTTTTTGTTTTTCATTTGTATTCGAAAGAATTAAGGGACAGTTGGATTTGCGCTTTGAACTCTTTTTGCAAAAGGATACTTTGTCATTTTGTATATGAGCCTTGATTGATGTGATTGATTGATTGATTGACTGACTGACTGACTGACTGACTGACTGACTGATTGATTTCCCAAGAGGAGATTTAATGTCCATCTGTTAGAACTTTTCTGATGGCTTTCTTTTCAATAGGCCTTCGTGGACTTTTTCACACGAGCTCTGAATATGGAGTACTCAGCTAAAGGAGTGTCCTGTCAGGTAAGCTTTTGCCTCTGTCGTCATATTCTGTCTTTTCAGTTGATCTGCAGTTATTGACCAGCACAGTAGCTAGTCTAGTGGTTAAGATGATGGCCTTTCATGTGGAAGGTTCGGGATTTGAATCCTGGCTGTGATCTCCGAAGGCATGTTATGTGAGAACGTAGTCGGGTGTTTCATCTTTCATTAGCAACTGAAAGAATAAGGGGAAAGTTTTGTGTGTGTGTGATTGTTATAAATCACACTTTTGTTTAAAATGCTAAAACATATTATTCTTGTGGGTTTTATAGCTTTTTAAAAAGGCATGATCTCAATTTTTGCTATCAGGAGAGGCCCCAAAATGGCCTTTATAATTCTAACATTCATTTTCCGTCAGGGGGGCAAAGCCTCCCTGAACCCCCTACCGGGGCGTTGCCCCTGGACCCCACCTGGGGCCTAAGCGGCCCCTGGACCCCGGCTCACTTTCCTACTTTTTGAACATTTGCTGGTCTCATGTCTGATTTTCAGCTGCTCCGGCCCAACATGGTGGAGTCCAACATGTCGAGAGACATGTCAGTGGCGGCTGGCCTGACCAAAGGGATGATTTTTCCAGATGCTGATACCTTTGTCAAGAAGGCCGTACAGACGATTGGGAGAGAGTGTGTGTCTGGCGCACATTGGCCGCATGAACTACAGGTATGTGGCTTTATCCAGTGAAGAGTGGGAGTGTCTTGGGTGAGTGGGTGGTGGCATGAACTACAGGTATGTGGCTTTATCCAGTGAAGAGTGGGAGTGTCTTGGGTGAGTGGGTGGTGGCATGAACTACAGGTATGTGGCTTAATCTAGTGAAGAGTGGGAATATCTTGGGTGAGTGGGTGGTCACATGAACTACAGGCATGTGGCTTGATCTAGTGAAGAGTGGGAGTGTCTTGGGTGAGTCGGTGGTGGCATAAACTACAGGTATGTGGCTTTATCCAATGGCGAGTGGGAGTGTCTTGGGTAAGTGGGTGGTCACATGAACGACAGGTGTGTGGCTTGATCCAGTGAAGAGCGGGAATGTCTTGGGTAAGTGGGTGGTCACATGAACGACAGGTATGTGGCTTGATCCAGTGAAGAGTGGGAATGTCTTGGGTGAGTGGGTGGTCACATGAACTACAGGTATGTGGCTTGATCCAGTGAAGAGCGGGAGTGTCTTGGGTGAGTGGGTGGTCACATGAACAACAGGTATGTGGCTTGATCCAGTGAAGAGTGGGAATGTCTTTGGTGAGTGGGTGGCTGCATGAACTACAGGTATGTGGCTTGATCCAGTGAAGAGTGGGAGTGTCTTTGGTGAGTGGGTGGCTGCATGAACTACAGGTGTGTGGCTTGATCCAATGAAGAGTGGATGGGATGGGGTTGTCTTGGGTGAGTGGGTGGTCACATGAACTACAGGTATGATCCAGTGAAGAGTGGGAGGGATGGGGTGAGTGGGTATAGGCGAGGTGTGTGTGGGGGTTGGGGGGGTTGTGTGTGTGTCTGTGTTTATGTCTCTGTATGTGTGTATATGTGTCTGTCTGTTTGTCTGTACAAGTGTCTGTCTGATTGAGTATGTGTGTTTTGGTGCGCACATGCACACAAACATTTGTACATGTTACCATCAGACACTTGTTTATGTTTATTCTTGTGTGTGCAGCAATTTATCACCACCATGGTACCAGAATCCATGCTTACAGGAGTAATGCTCCAACAGAGGAACAAAATGGTGGAACATATGAAGAAAAAATGAACAGTTGGAACCGTTTATAAAGACTCCATGAACTGTCATTCGGACATTGGAGGTTCTACATCTACACATTGATCAATCACTGTTACAAACTGAAAGAGAATTTTTTACCTGACACGTATTGTTTACGATTTACCTCACACATTTTGGAATATATACTGATTGTGATTTTGTCCAGCAAGTATTGATTTCTTGATTTTTCCTGCTGCTGTTGTTGTTGTTGTTACCATGTGAACAGGTTTCCGTTGTACTGGTTTGGGTTTACAGACAGACCAGTGTGTTTATTGTATTGTACAAGCGTACAACAGTTTCAGAGAAAATGATGTTGAATTTGACAAGGACTGCTTCATCTGAGTTGCATTTTCCAATCAGTGTTATCTCCCTGTCCCTCCTCCCCCCCCCCCCCCCCCCCTCTGCCATTCCCACCACGGACACATGCACCCATCTACCCACTAGCTGTTACATGTACTTATTTACTTTAGGTGAAGGTCAGCTGGATGGTCAGGAATGGCTTTATTGTACATCACAGCTTTAACAAAAAATGTCCTCATGCCGTGTAAATGATCATGTAAATCCCCACATATTTTCTTTCCAGGCTTTTACAAACTAACAAAGTGTTGTTGTTTGTGTGTGTGTGTTTTTGTTGGTTTTTACAACAGTGTACCTCATATACAGTAAAACCATTTAAAAGTGTTGTTCTGTTTCATTCAGTGCTAATCTAGCTGTGATCTAGCATGCATAATGATGGTGCCTTTGAGGTTTATGTCAAATGTCAGATGTAGATCAGCAATCAACTGTGATTTTGCAGATTTTCACACACACACACACACACACATACACACACACACACATCCACACACGCACACACACAAACACATTCATGCATGCATTTGTGTGTACATGTGGGTTTTTCTGGTTGGAGCCCTTGTTAGATTTTTGACAGTTTTTGTTTTTGTAGTTTTGCTGTTTGTGTGTGTGTTTGTGTGGTTTTCTTAAGGTGGCTGTGGGGTGTTGATTGTTTGTTTTGCGTTAAAAAATTAAGTGTAAAAAAGTCGGTTCTTTTACAAGAATTAGCTTCTGCTTTTTTGGCTATTTGGGCTTGGAATTTGTGTAAAAGCTGAAGCGGCATTGTGCTTTTGGAGATCATTTAAGTGTCGCTAGAGAGTCTAGCATAAGATCATTTAAGTGTCGCTAGAGAGTCTAGCATATACATGTATTACTTTTTGGAGAATGTTGTTTTAATACTACTTTTGAATTTTGAAAACACACATGCAGTCTTGTTCCCATAAGACCTGGTTTCAATGTGCTGTGTTACTGGTTACAACTTGTCTTCATTTTTATATTGATACAAATGTACTCAATTGAAAGGTTCAAAATTATGCAAAGCATTGTGATCATATGTAAGATGTCTTTGTTACAGAACATGCATTATGAATTGTTCATATGTTATACATGTATGTTAGTTGTTGTTTATTTGTTATGCATATGTAAAGAATGTTTAAACCAAAAGAAAGTTTGAACAAACAGAATGCCTTCAGTGTCAGTGTAACACATGCACACTTGTGCACACACACACACACACACACATGACACACGCATGCATGCATGCATGCACGCACAAACTCACACACACACAAACACACCTGACCAGAGACAAAATATAGCCCTAAAGGATCATAGAAGGGTACTTTTAAAAAAAAGTCACTGCTAGTACGGATGGAGCCGAGAGATAGAGAGAGGGATGATGAGACGGAGAGGGATGATGAGACGGAGAGGGGTGACTCGGACCCACAGACTGTGATGCAGAGGTGGAGGGGAGGGGAGAGGGGGGGAGGCAGCAGAGAATGACAGAGGGAAGAGGAGGGGGTGTAGAAAAGAGATTGAGAGGGAGGGTGAGAGAGGGGGGAGGCATATCGCAAAAGTCGGATCAGTAGTCACAGTGTGTGTGAGTACCACTGAGTGCATGTATGCGTGCATGTGTGTGTGCGTGCATGCCTCTGTTTGTCTGCCTGTCTGTCTTTGTGTGTTCACACATTCGTGTGTGGGCGAACTCGGAGAACAATTTCATCGCGATTCAGTAAAGGACATAATAATCTGTAGACACACTTTTTCGACAAGGATCTGCGATAGCGTTGAGGTACCGCGAGAAAGTGCGTATGGTTGCGTTCACGATGGCTCTGGGGTATCACAATAAGAAAACGTTTAGCGCTGGCTGAGGGATTCTAGACACTCGGGGTTTGGGGCTGTGATCGTGCATATTAGTGTTGGGCGCAAAGTAAGAATCCGGGGCAGAGTTGGAATAATCGGGATTTCCCGAAACCTCATTTGATTTCCAACAAAGCGCCGCATTTCCGGAAACGAGCTGCCTCGTTCTAGAAATGGCAACCCTTCGACTGGCACAAAAAAGTATACCCAATTCACAGGTCATGAATAAGGCATATAAAAAATCAAGGTCTTATCTGTATAAGACTTGAATTGGGGGTGTGGGAATTGGGGGTGTGGGGGTACACTGTGTAACAATTCTCTCACTAGTGACACTCAGCGCATGCAGCTAGCTAGTTGCCGCTGCTGTCTCGATCTATTTTGAACACAATGATTTTTTTTCTTCTCAGAGTAGAGTGTTAGTTTGTTACAACAGGCTGAAATCATCTTTAATTTGAATCAACATTTTGCAACAATCACTGAATCACATCAATATAGCGCACAGACTCAAGTTGCACATTACGTTTCAAGAGCCTAGATTACCATGCAGTGACAAGAGCCTACTCAGTAAAGGGACGTAATGCTGTCGATCTCTACAGCCCAGAGAGACTGTGTGAGTTTAATATATAATCAGTTAAGACCGAGTAAAAAAAGTATTACAATCGATAGTTACCAGTGAAAAGTTATATCGGAACACTCTTGTTGTGTTTTTGTTGTTGTAAAATGTAAGATCTGAAACGTTAAAAATTACGTAAAATTGGTGCGTTTTGGTCGAGTGGGATGGGTCGTTGAACTGTGTTGTTACAGCCCGCCGAAGTTATCAAAAGTGTTTTTTGCTTTTTGTAATTCGGTTGGTTTGGTGCGTTATACAATGCATCTGCTTTTTCAAGACTAAGCATTGATCACTTTAAAACACAAGGATCATCATTGGCCATCATGACTTGTATCATATTACATCGCATTCTAAGAAAGAGCAGAATTCTCACTATGCGCGCGGTACATTTCTAGAATCGCGTAGCGCAAAGTTGGAATTCCTACAATGGCGGCCATTGTTGGAATTCCAACAAAGCGCAGGTCATTTCCGGAAAAGCGCCGATGACGAGATGGGTCGCAACATCAGGCTGAACGAGGACAAGGGGAGGGGGGGTAGACATGAAATTTCAAGAGCAGTTAAGAGTTGGGTATGTGCCTATTTTTAGCTCATGTAGTTCCGCCGGTTTAGAAGTGGCACTGATTATTGGTCCAGGGTGACTTAATTATGGATATCGACCGGAGAAAAGAAATATATTGCCACAGTGGCACAGGGGTTCCAGACTTTTGGTCAGAGGGACGCATAAATAAACTACGAAAACTGACCCAGGTAACAGCTAGCGGCCTCATACGCTCGTACGCAGATAACCGTATGCACTCAGTCACACTTACTCTCATTCAGTCTCAATCACAAAGCGACACACACACACACACACACACACACACGGGCTTATACCCACACCAACAAACATATACCCGGCACCCACGCACACACAACACGCGCGCGTGCACTCACCGTGATTCACACACAAACATACAGAGGCTCACTAGTCGCGCACACACACACACACACACTCTCACATACCACTTAATTTGTTTGGCACGCGACCCTGTGGCACTGTCAACAAGGAACCTCTTAAATCCATCACTTTCTCTGTCGACTCGATTTATGACTCCTCTGACCTCAGTGGTACCACAGTGATTCAATTTCTTATATCGCTTCCTGGTTCGTGTATCGTTGTGCGTGCCAACGTTGAGTCGTGTCACTTTTGGGTCGCAGGCCAATTAAGTTGTGTTGGCCAGGAGTTACTAGTTATGGCTGATCAGCAAGTCTTGCTGACTCCGCACAGCTGGGACATTACAAATACCCACCTGAAGGTATGGCAACACCTGCCTTGGCTACATCCTAAATCCCGCCCTAAGAGAGAGTCAGTGAATTTGCTCCCCTGCGACTGATTATGTAGCCGTATTTGTTGTTGTTGTCAGTTGTTGTTGATGCGGGTCAAATTTAGCGGCCCCAGACGGTATTTGTTTGTATGTTCTTGTTCTTGTTCTTGCTCTTGTTTTGTCTTCTGTATTATGAAAATGTAAATCTAATGTAGTCAACTTATATAATTATGCATTGAAGTGAACATCTAGTTCATCGCACACAAGCCATCAGCACAGGAACTATTGAGGTCTAACTTCGAATGACGTATCACAACGTGCGCGGTCGTCCTTGGCGGTCAAGAAAGCCGCGGGCGCAGCCGCCGCGATGATCATTGCGCAGACGACACTTACACTGACCTTGTGTTTGTGGTCGTGGATATTTTGTTTAAAGAGACTGCCCCGGAAAAAGCCCCCGGGCGTTGTAGAAATGCCAAGTTCATTCATGAAAAAATTACTTTAGTGTTGCACCTTTTTTTTTATATATATATATATATATATATATAAGCCAGGCGTGAGGGGCTTGAGCCACAAAAGCCCTCGCGCGGAGCTTAAAAACGCCACAGGCAGCAACTGACGAACACATAACACTTCGCCAGCTGCACGGTGACCTCGGAAGCACGAGCTGAAAATACCCTGACCGACTGAAAACACGGGGAATCCCCAGCTAACCCGGGCCACTCACCGCCAACAACACTGAGTTGTCGCCCTGTCGTCCCTGACAATGTTATGATCTATAATAGCGCTTTGCTGAAACGATCGAAAGTAGGCTACAGTCTCGACTACTGCAAGTGAAGTCAAGGATAATATTTATAAGTGTATTCGCCCCAAAACGAGTTCTCCGCATTATGTGACAAGTGCAGGTCAACCTCACTGTAAAGTTGTTACCAAGCGACCTCGGTGGTTACTCCCCCGTGCCTTTTTATTACACTTAAGTAATGTAGTTATTACTTAATTGAATTTTCAAGAGAGAGAGAGAGAGAGAGAGAGAGAGAGAGAGAGAGAGAGAGAGAGAGAGAGCATGTTTAAAGAACTTACAACTGTCAGATCTGCCTGTACATTCGTGTACAGTACATCTTTGAGAAAAAAAGTATATATCTTAAGCAGAAGAGATACGGGGGAGTAACGAGATGCTCAGCTCGTTACTCCCCCGTATCGCTACTCCCCCGGCTCGATACTCCCCCGGCTCGTTATTCCCCCGGCTCGTTACTCCCCCGTATCGCTACTACCCCGTACACAGAAAATGACTGGATAACCCTGTGATGGTAAGTTAGCATGAAATATTGTTTTTCCGGAGAAATTGTCTGGATAAACAAACAAAGAAACAATCAAAACAGCTGGACAGGGGGGGGGGGGGGGGACAATATTTCATGCCAACTTACTATCACAGGGTTATCCAGTCATTTTCTGTGTACGGGGGAGTAGCGATACGGGCCGGGAGTAACGAGCCGGGGGAGTAGCGAGCGGGGGAGTAGCGATACAGGGGAGTAACGAGCTGATCCCGAGGAAATCTATGAAATGATGAAGGTTCGAGTAATTGTATATTTCTGCACGTGCAATCGATATGCAAGAAAATTATTAGGCAGTTTTTCCTTACGCGCGAATTATAAACCCGCTGCGATGTTTCTTCACACTATCGAATCATTCAAATCTGCACTCAAGACATTCCTTTTTTCCAAATAATCCATGCATTCTACACTGCCCACCCCCATCCCACCCTGAATAACTGTACATATTTAATGGTTGATGGTGTGTGTGTGTTAGTGACTTTAAGTCTCCGTGTGTGTGAATGAGTGTATGTGCGCCTTGGGTCGCCTGTTGGTGAGACATGTGCGCCGGCGTTACAAATATTCGTATTATTATTATTATTATTATATGAGTGTGCATGAGTTGTTAATGCGAAAGAATGTGTATGAGTGCGCCTTGAGTCGCCTTGTGGTGAGATATGTGCGCGTTATAAATTCTCGTATTATTATTATTATTATTATCAGTTCTTCCTGGCACAGGTAAAAAAAATACCACAAAAAACACACCTCCACATCATTGTGACTGAAATTGCATGTCCATGCGGTCGACTTCACGTGACGGTGTGGCCATTAATTCTCATGAAACACTCACGTGTCACTGAGTGTTCTATTCCAAAACAACAGCAGCAACAACAACCTGACTATACATTCAGGAAGGAAAGAAGCAAAATCTTTCACACGCTCACGTCAGCTAGTGGCACGTGCCAACCCCCTACCACTCCCACACATGATATTCAGAGCACGCGTAGACACCCACCTTCACAGAAGAACAGTGCACAGTCATTTTGCCGGTTTTAATGGCTTCCGCCACATTAATTGATCATTTACGCAAGAAAGCACCACTTCAGTCCAATAACCACGACCACCACTACAACATCAACAACAACACGCCATGTCTACGCCATTAAAAAAGGCAGCTTTTAAACAGGAACCAAAATCATAGAGAAAACAAAACTCGACGCTGCCCGATAATTATGTATAATACCGGTGTAACACGAAATGTTTACTCCACGAAAAATTTACTCCGGAGTATAAATTTCGTACGAAATTCTTTCTCCGAGTACACCTTTCGTACGAGAAAAGAACTCCCCAAGGCACAAAAAAATTACTCCCTCCACGAAATGTTGACTCCCCATTTTTTTTACTTCCAGTATAATTCTCGTACGCGATAATGGGATGCGGGCGAAGGGTTAATGCCAATATGTGATCTCGCGCAAACAAATGTTGCGCTACCCTCCCTCCACCCCTTCCACCACCAAAACTAACAGGGGACAAGGGAGTAAAAGTTTCGTACACCTGGCATGGGAAGTTAAATTGCTCTTGTTAGGGTGGAGTAATTTATTCGTTATTTGTTCGTCAGGGGAGTAACATTTTTGTACGAAATGTTTACTCGAAACTCACCTGTCGTGGGGAGTAATTTTCTCGTGTTATGGGGGAGTATTATTTTTCGTAAAGGGAGTAACATTTTCGTACGAAATTTAAAATGTCGTGGGAGTAATTTTCTCGTGTTACACCGGTAGTTGAAAAAAAGACAGGGAATTCCCCGCGAACTTTGCCGCAATTCAAAGTAGGTCGGTTCAGGTTCACACACACGGCGGCTTACTTCACCTGACAACACACGCTCTTGATTGACGGCAGGCTTTCACCGTCGAACGCAGAAGAAGAAGAAGAAGAAGACGGCAGGCTAACCGATTTTAGTTTTGTTTTGGGAAATATTGCAAGTTCTGAGAATTTTCTGCTTGGTGCACAGACACAAAGAGACACAGTCATGCAGTACAAACAGAAGAATAAACAAAAATACAAAGAACAAGTCGCGTAAGGCGAAAATACAACATTTAGTCAAGTCAAGTCAAGTCAAGTCAAGTATTTTATTGTTTTGGGCCCAGAGGGCTTTGAAACAAAGATATAATTTTAACAAAAGCTGTCGAACTCACAGAATGAAACTGAACGCAATGCAATTTTTCAGCAAGACCGTATACTCGTAGCATCGTCAGTCCACCGCTCGTGGCAAAGGCAGTGAAATTGACAAGAAGAGCGGGGTAGTAGTTGCGCTGAGAAGGATAGCATGCTTTTCTGTACCTCTCTTCGTTTTAACTTTCTGAGCGTGTTTTTAATCCAAACATATCCTATTTATATGTTTTTGGAATCAGAAAATGATGAAGAATAAGATAAACGTAAATTGGGATCGTTTTATTAAAAAAAAATTTATTTAACAATTTTCAGATTTTTAATGACCAAAGTCATTGATTAATTTTTAAGCCACCAAGCTGAAATGCAATACCAAAGTCCGGCCTTCGTCGAAGATTGCTTGGCCAAAATTTCAATCAATTTGATTGAAAAATGAGGGTGTGACAGTGCCGCCTCAACTTTTACAAAAAGCCGGATATGACGTCATCAAAGGTATTTATAAGAAAAAAGAAAAAATATCCAGGGATATCATTCCCAGAAACTCTCATGTAAAATGTCATAAAGATCGGTCCAGTAGTTTGGTCTGAATCGCTCTACACACACACACACACACACACACACACACACACATACACCACGACCCTCGTCTCGATTCCCCCTCTATGTTAAAACATTTAGTCAAAACTTGACTAAAATTAATGTAAAAACTGACACACAGGTACAGCAGGATGAGAGGGCACGCACACACCGACTGACTGACTGGCTGAAACTGGAACCGTCTCAGTGATAATGCGCCGCGCACACACAGGCACACTCAGTGAAACACGCACGCACACACTCGCTCACACACACACCAGGGGCGGAGCAGTTAAGCCGGGGGGGGGGGGGGGTTACAACCTGGGGTTCAGGGGTGTACCGACCCCTGGTGGGTTTAGGGGGCAGATCCCCCATGAAGCTGAAGAATTTTAGCTATTTTATAAACAATGTGTGGCTTATCCTTGATTTTAAACATGATCAACTGGTGTCAGCAGCCACTCATTATTTCTTTTCAAGAAATATTGTTTTTTCACAGACAGATTTTTTTTTTGACTGCCAGAGAGGGGGGACCGGAACCCCTGTAACCCCCCCCCCTAATCCGCCCCTGCACACACACGCACACACACACACACACACACATACACCTGTACACTCACACACACACACACACACACACACACATACACCTGTACACTCACACACTGACACACACACACACACACCGTCACACAGACACACACACACACACACACACACACTCTGACACCCATATCATTCACCCGGTCTCACACACAAACACGCCGTACGACTACACACATCCGAGTCAGTTACACACCCACTCTCATCGAGTCACCATTTACATCATACCTTGACAGAAACAAACCTGATCCAGTTAATCGCAATAATGCCGCAGAAAAACAAACTATTTTGCTGCAGAAAAAAAATGATGCTTCGGTGGATGATGACATTATTCAGAAATGCTGCGGAAAACCCGTGGTTTTTTTTGTGTTTTTTTTTTTTGGGGGGGGGGGGGGGGGGGCAGCATTTCTGTTCTTCTGCAGAATAACTGAATTAAGTCATAATCCGTTAAGGATAAGAGATACCGAGTTCAGTGAAAACTGCATGTGCCTGTGGCTACTGATTTCCAGACAAAATAATCCTGTGTTTAGTGGAGAAAAGTGACTGAAATTAATTGTACACATCATCTCATTGTCATCATTTCACGCGCATTAGTTTTTGCGTGACGCAAAGTAAAAATCCGGGGCAGAGTTGGAATAATTGTGATTTCCCGAAACCATTTGATTTCCAACAAAGCGCCGCATTTCCGGAAACGAGCTACCTCGTTCTAGAAATGGCAACCTTTCGACTGGCACAAAAAAGTATACCCTTTTTCACAGGTCATGAATAAGGTATATGTAAAAGCAAAGGTCTTATACAGGGGACGTCTTGAATTGGTGGGTGGGGGGTACACCGTGTAACAATTCTCTGACAGCTAAAGCTGTTGCACGGTCTCAAATTCCAAAAACATATCAATATTTTATATTTGGATTAAAAACAAGCTCTGAAAATTAAAAATATAAAAATCATGATCAAAATTAAATTTCCGAAATCGATTTAAAAACAATTTCATCTTATTCCATGTCGGTTCCTGATTCCAAAAAACATATAGATATGATATGTTTGGATTAAAAACAGAAAAGCGTGCTATGCATATGCAGCACAGCGAAACCACTACAGCGCTGAACAGGCTCGTCAGTTTCACTCCGTTTTGCACAAGCGGCGGACTACGGTCATTGTGAAAAAATGCAGTGCGTTCAGTTTCATTCTGTGAGTTCGACTGAGCTTGACTAAATGTTGTATTTTCGCCTTACGCGACTTGTTTATAACTTTATTTGCCAGCTCCTTTATGGCAATGCCAAGATCCTGTCTTTTTGATCTTTTGTTAGTTCTTTGCTTCAATGGCTGCTTTGGAGTCAGAGAATATAGCTATCTTTTGAGGAGGAGTGTTCTTGAGGTTGAGATGAACAAGCGACATGCAGATGGCAAGGAGCTCAGCTGAGAAGATCGAGTTTCTGTTGCACAGTTTAAATTTCCCAGTCAGGTCATCGCTGGGGATTACAAAAGCTGCGCCAGCCTTCTTGTCATCCAAAACTGACCCGTCTGTGTAAACATGAACATGGCCTTGATTTGTATACAGTATCAATGTGCTCAAGGGCTTGTATCCTGAGTAATAACTGATCATCCTTTGTAGCTGTACAATATATTCTGTGTCAAAATTTCTTTCATTGTCCATGAGGGATCACGAGATATGGGGTTTTGGGCCACATCATTTGGGTCGACACTGATTTCGTTAAAGAGTGAAGCATTGAATACAGAGAGACAAAAGCCGCCAGACCCCATCACAAACAGAACTCTACAATCCACAGGTGTTGCCTACTTCAAAGGCGAACAACTCTGCAGAGTCTGCTGTGAAGGGCGACGGTAGTCTCCCTGTCACATTCGCCCCCGTTTGAATGAACTTTGTCCCCAAAGTTCCGAACCATGGACCCGCCAAGCTTAGGTCCCTCCCAGGTTCGTGGAATGGGAACAGCACGAAAAATGATTCAGTGGCCATAACGCCATTCCTGAACATATCATGTCGAGTCCCATCCCTGTCGACGACGCCAAATGTAACCGAGTGCCAAAACACCACAATCACCATATGCAGAGGCGAAGTCCAATCAAACAGGATTGAGAATTTTAGAGCTTATTTCTAAGCCCTATAAAAACTGATATGCATTCGCAAAGGAATCCATGAACATACAGAGAGTCAAAATAAGTGAAATGATCAACTTCCACAAAAAGAAGACAATTTGATATATTTTGTTGAAAGCTTGGGGGCTAGTTATAAGTTATTTTCAGAAAGCTTCTTAATGAATTAATGAAAATAGCCTGTAGCTTTTATTTTGTTCGATTTGCTGAAGGTGGTCCATATTAGGGGACTCAGTCACACATACTTTGAGATTTTGCTATTATTTTTTGTTTGCAGTAGAAACTCGGGGTCAAAACTGCTAAAATGTAACAAATACGGTCTTATCTGTCATATAGAGCAATTTTTGTTTGATAAAAGCTTTGGCTGTGGACAGAAACGAGTCTGTTTTAGGCGTCAAATTTAGAGTGAACGCTGCCAAAAGTGAAAACAAGTCGCGTAAGGCGAAAATACAATATTTAGTCAATTAGCTGTCGAACTCACAGAATGAAACTGAACGCAATGCCATTTTTCAGCAAGACCGTATACTCGTAGCATCGTCAGTCCACCGCTCATGGCAAAGGCAGTGAAATTGACAAGAAGAGCGGGGTAGTAGTTGCGCTAAGAAGGATAGCACGCTTTTCTGTACCTCTCTTTGTTTTAACTTTCTGAGCGTGTTTTTAATCCAAACATATCATATCTATATGTTTTTGGAATCAGGAACCGACAAGGAATAAGATGAAAGTGTTTTTAAATTGATTTCGACAATTTAATTTTGATAATAATTTTTATATATTTAATTTTCGGAGCTTGTTTTTAATCCGAATATAACATATTTATATGTTTTTGGAATCAGCAAATGATGGAGAATAAGATAAACGTAAATTTGGATCGTTTTATAAATTTTTATATTTTTTTACAATTTTCAGATTTTTAATGACCAAAGTCATTAATTAATTTTTAAGCCACCAAGCTGAAATGCAATACCGAAGTCCGGGCTTCGTCGAAGATTACTTGACCAAAATTTGAACCAATTTGGTTGAAAAATGAGGGCGTGACAGTGCCGCCTCAACTTTCACGAAAAGCCGGATATGACGTCATCAAAGACATTTATCAAAAAAATGAAAAAAACGTATGGGGATTTCATACCCAGGAACTCTCATGTCAAATTTCATAAAGATCGGTCTAGTAGTTTAGTCTGAATCGCTCTACACACACACACAGACACACAGACACACGCACACACACACACACACGCACACACGCACACACACACGCACATACACCACGA
Source organism: Littorina saxatilis (assembly GCF_037325665.1). Taxonomy (NCBI): domain Eukaryota; kingdom Metazoa; phylum Mollusca; class Gastropoda; order Littorinimorpha; family Littorinidae; genus Littorina; species Littorina saxatilis. The sequence continues at coordinate 30,033,964 of NC_090251.1, forward strand.
CCCTCGTTTCGATTCCCCCTCGGTGTTAAAATATTTAGTAAAAATTTGACTAAATATAAAAAGAGAAAAAGGCTAACGGTTTTGAGGTTTGTGTTTCTGCAACTGTTTTGACATGTGCAAGTTATCCAGAGAGGGTGAATACAGCGAACAAAATTGTTTTTAGCGCTCTAGCGCCGTTCGTTTGTCAGATCAAGAGGTAGTCCATATTAGGAGCCGGTCCATATTAGGAGCCCTTCCCCTAATTCGGTTGGTTTGGTGCGTTATACGATGCATCTGCATTTTCGAGACTAAGCATTGACCATTTTAAAACGCAAGGATCATCATGTGCCAACATGACTTGTATCCTTTTGTATACAACTCTCCTGTGTTCACTTTCAAGTGAATAACTATCGTTCTGATATCATTTTAAAGTGAAGCTAAAGAAACCTGGTATCGGCACTGCTGTGCATCTCCTATGATCTCAATGGTATCAAGGCACGGGTCATAGAGATCAATTTAGATCTAGATCTATTTCCGGTTGTGTATTCACACGCCAACGTTCGTTCTTTTCCTTCCACCATTCCTCGATGGAAAAGAGTTCGTGTTGTTTTTGTTTTAATTTTTGTCTTTGTCGTTGATCATTGTATACACAAATTACACAAACGTCATCTTGTGAGGGACCAAAAAATATTGAAACTCTCGGATGATTTTTTTGTGTGGTATCAACCTCGACCTACGGTCTCGGTTGATACCACAAAAAAATCATCCTCGAGTTTCAATATTTTTCGGTCCCTCACTCGATGACGTTGTGTAATCTCTATACATCGCATTCTAAGAAAGAGCAGAACTCTCACTTTGCGCGCGGTACATTTCTGGAATCGAGTAGCGCAAAGTTGGAATTCCTACAAGGCGGCCATTGTTAAAATTCCAACAAAGCGCAGGTCATTTCCGGAAAAGCGCCGATGACGAAATGGGTCGCAACATTTACACTATAATGCGCGAGTTGCGTCCCTTCTTGAAACGTTTCGTTTCTACAAATTTCCGGTCCATATTTCAAGTATTACTATTAGTGTAATAACAGCATGGCGTATTATCATTGAAGGTAATGACAAAACTTTGCTTTGTCGTTATGAACATCATGTCTGAATACAACCAGGACCTTGCTTCTTGATAGGTTGTGAAGGTACGTGTCAGATGATAGTGATTTCCTCCTGTTCGAAAATCATCAATCTGTCAATGAAACGTGATCAACCCATTTTCCCTATCAGTATCACATCAAGAAGCGACGCAGATTGTTGTCTTATTTGCTGAGTTATTTCTGTCAAACTTATGGGTGTGATAACTTCAGGAAAACTTCAAGTTCTTTTTGTCGTTGCGTAGCAGTCAACTGGAAACCAAGTGAATGAACAATTCAGAGTGAGGTTCCTCAGTAGTAGAGAAGAGTTAGACAAGTTCTGGATCTGGATCTGGATCTTTTACGTTGCAGGAACCACTGTTGGTCATCTTCGCAACGGAGTTCACATAACACATTAACAGGAACATAACTGAAATGACACTTTGACACAGGACGTAACTCGTAAGATTAGCAATAGAAGGCACTGCTAAATGTATCTTGTGGATCACCATGTCGCATGTTTGCATACATGTAGTATGTACATCCTGATCTTATTTGATGACATTACTATACACATTACATGATGTATATGATTCAGAGCTGGTAGACAAGCATGAGTAGGCCTACATGCTGTATTGGAACAGTGTAAGTGTAACTGTAAGTTCCTTTCTGCATGTCTCTCGAATCATTTGGGTATTTCAGTATATATCGCTCTTAATTTTTTTGGGTTCCATATTGTTCGTCCTGTTTGTACTGTTTTGTCGGGGCCCAGTTATTGCGCTAGGTAGCACTGGGTGGTAGGCTAGCCCCACAGCGGCCAGGGCCTGAAACTTGGCGCCAGGGCGAATCGCGAAAAGCAGTAGCTTGCCTACCAGTACCAACCCACCCCTATCTTATTTAAATAGTGTAGGGATATATATATATATGAAGAAGACAGATTCTAGATGGAGTAAATAATTATCTGCAAAAAAACCAGACTAGGAACACTGAAATTCAGACAAGTTTAGTGATACTGTATATGATTGATTGTTTAATTGTGTTTGTCACTTCGAAAACTCAATATGTTTCGATCCATGGCATTCACCAAATATCCATGAATCTATTCTACCCAAACATTAATTGGTGATGTGTGTATGTCATTGTCAAGGTAGTAAAAGTAAGGGTTGTAGCTTAGGACTTAAGACTACAAGTACAATGTGAGGGCATGCGTCTGTGCTTGGCATGACCTCAAGTGGCCTTGGCCTTCTGGTAAAGATTTGTTGGCCAAAGAAAAGGCACACACATAGTTTGGAAATATCCACAGAATAATTGTGTTACTGACATTAGCTTTGAATTGAATACCACTCACATACATGTAATGTTAAAAGGATTTTTCCTATCAGTCTGGATTCTAATTTTTTTTGTTATTACAGTTTGTGCTGGGCTTTCAGGTTTTCCACTTTGTTTTGGTGTTAGCCCTGTTTAACCTTCGCCCGTCCGGGTTATGAACCACACACGGAAGTCATCGTGGGGCCGTGCGGACCCATGCTTCTCATTTCCTTCTTTGAGAAACATGGGTCCGCACGGCCCCACGATGTTTGTAGCCTAAATATGACCTTTTTTTTATTCTCTCAGAAATTTTAGGACATAAAGCTTTTTAGGTGCCTGAGGCATTCTTAAAAGCTCATTAAAAAATTCCAACTAGTATTTAGGAGATATTTGCAATTAAACACCCTTCTGGGTCCACACGGACCCATGACCACCGGCGATGGTTAAAGGCACAGAGCTCCCCAAGCGTCTACATACAGTACAAGCATACTTCCATTTGAACGCTCGCCGAACGGGAACATCCTGGCTGCTTTCTGTTGAGCGTGAGAAATTTTCAAAGAATTTATTTTTGTGGACTTGCTCCTCTACAACAATGGCGCCTCGTTTCAATACCGGAAATCACGCCCGGACAGTAAGCCTCCCGTAAACCATCACAGATACTGTCAGGCTTTTACACACAGTACAAACACCCTTTGAACGCTCACCAAACGGGAACATCCTAGGTGCCCTACGTAAAGAGCGAGCAATTTTTAAAGAATTAATTTTGCAGATTGTCTCGAACACTTTTTGGACCCATCCTGAACTCAGGTCAAAAATGAGTTACTTCCCTTTGGGTCTCATTCTATCGATGTAAACTGGCCATAGGCATAGCCGTGGATCGATGATTATCAGAATGTTTTTGGACCGTGGTGCGTTTTTGCGCTTGACCTAACTTTTAAGTTTTAAAATCTAAATAATAAATTGACAGCTTGTTACACAAACATTCTTTAATCACAAAAGAATTCTTTTTTCATCAAGACAAGATCAGTACAATTCGAAGTTGTGAAAGTTTGAAAAAAGAAAAGCCGGGAAGCAGGGTCGCGCAAGGGTCGTAGCAGACGATGGTTTATGCATATCGCCGTTCCTCTCAACAGTCAAAAGCCATCACTAGAGTTCTTGTGAACCACAGCCGTTTGTTTTGTGCATGAAAACGTGCTATTGTAGGTAAGCTCACATCGCATTCAAATGACTAAGTGGCGACTATACATTGTGAAAAAGGGAAACTGGATCACACGGGTTCACGATGGCTCAGGGGTAAGATAAACCACGCAAAAATAAATTCTTTGAAAATTGTTCGCTCTTTACGAAGGGCACCTAGGATGTTCTCAATCGGTGAGTGTTTAGATGAAAGGGTGTTTGTACTGTGTGTAAAAGCCTGACCGTATCTGTGATGGTTTATGGGAGGCTTACTGTGCCTTGAAAGAAGGTAGAGACTGTACCTTTTTAGGGAAAGTAAATAGGGCTGACATTTGTGAAGCATTTCTTATTAGGCCCTCCTCAATGACAATGGAGCCCTAAGTTGAATCGGTAAAGACTTTGTGAAGTCTTTTTACAGAATGTTGAGTGCCAAAGCTTTGTGAGTGAGGGAATAGCAAAGTGTACTGTGCAAAGTTGACTTTCCCTGATTAATATGAGGCTTTTACACACAATGCAGAATGAAGTAGCACAGGCTTTCTTTTTTTTAATTTTATCTATACATGTATTACTGTACTTTTCCTAGTTTTAGTCAAACAGTGTAAATCACACAGAAATATGAAACAAAGTTTTCCATTGGCATTTTTACTGAGAAAGGAACACAATTGCAACCATGCAGTCATTAAGTCCTGATGCACAATTTTCAATCATTGTCATGTTCTGTTTTGCTTGTTCACTCCTGCATTTTTTGTCATGCCGTGTATCTTTTTGTTTTGTATTCATTAAAGGGGTCATGCAGGGCCGGACTACCGGGGGGGTTATGGGGGTTGCGCAACCCCCCCCCCCTAGCCTAAACATGTACCTTACTTATTTAATTTTTTTTTTTTTTATTATTGCTTATTTTATGCCGTTTCATGCAAGGAGCGACCATTTTCCTATCTCAGAATATGACCTACCCATCAGCTTCAGGGGGCTTCGCCCCCTGACCCCCACAACGAGGGGGGGGGGGGGGGGTTCTAGGGTTTCCGGACCCCCCCCCCCCCCCCCAGCCAAAAAATAAAAATATTTAATGAGGTATGCATTTCTTTATTTTACATTGAGTTTCAATTTTTGGGGTATTAATCAGTGACAAAATCTGCTGCCTAAAACTGGTAATGATCATCCTCAGAATGCACCAGATTGCACCATTTTGCATCCTTTTTTTCAAAATTTTCCGGGGGGGCATGCCCCCGGACCCCCCTAGCAAGCTAGGCGCTTTGCGCCGTCGGCTCGGCGCTTCGCTTCGCGCCTTCACACCCATATCTTCACAATATACTTTTGAAAAAAAACCACCATAAAATGAACTGATCCGCCCCTGCCGCCAGGGGGGACATCCCCCTGAGCCACCACTGGCAACCCCCCCCCCTCCTCTTCGCCTAGTCCGGCCCTGTCATGAGTCGTCATTAGCTCGTTTGTTGCTGCCGGCTTGTGCGGTTATGGGGGGGATTTTTCTGTATTTCCTGGAGTCATTATGTTCACTGGAAACTCTAAGCACAGGGCATGTAACCACCCATGGCCTTTGCAATTGTATTCACAAAGACCAATGCGCATGTAATAGATCATGAGTTTCAATGATCCCGATATCAGAGTGGCAGGCACAACCTCGGAGAGAGGGCTTCAGGAGAGTGAGAGTAAACAGCTTAGAACCACACAAGAAGATGAAAGTTTTTATCAAAACAACTATGTGTGAACTTCATGGAGACACTCTCCCAACCCCCCCCCCCCCCCATCACACCTACACACACACACACACACACACACACATTGTCACGCACAGAGACAAGGAGCACAGTAGAAAAGAAACCTGATGTAATATTTAACTGTAGGGGGCTGGAGAAAGAAAATAACCAGGAAGTTGCTGCACTACAGCTTTAGATTGTGAGAGGACAGCAGTTGAATGCTTGTGACGCTGTGAACACACATGTGGTGCCTTGTGGCCACTGGATATATATAAGTTATATATAAAATCAATATTCCGCTGAAACTGGTGAGGGAATTTGCTTTTTATCTTCATGCTTGCTTTTCATTTGTTCTTCCTTGACGGGTGAATGTTTGAATGAAGAAGCCATGGTTTAATATATGCTACATTTCAGAGTTCATGTATACATTTGTTCGTTATTGGTGTCTTGTTAACAAAATATTTGTCTCTTTTAATGTGGAATTGATAGGTATATGAAGTTAAAATTCAAACTGCTCCAAATTAATTGAGGAAAAAGCATGACAAAGGCAGCTCACAACGGTTTGCGTAATACACGTACAGTGTTATCTAAAGCACAACATTTCTGCACTGCAAGCCACGTTGAGAATGGAGATTTCCTGTGTGACTAATTCCAGTTTCCCCAAGAGAAGAGATTTTACTTGTTTATAATTAAACTTTTTGAAATGAATATGGGCTATGTGAATGTACATCTTCTGTTTGGTTTTTGGTTTTTAAAGATGCATCTAGCACAGTTGTTTATGTCTGATGTAGTTGTAATGTTATATATGTACTTAAAAGAAGTATAAACATGTTGAGAAAAAAAAATGTCCAGTTTCCCCAAGAGAAGAGATTTTGCTTGTTTATAATATTAAACTCAGATGCGTTGGATGCATCGATTTGTATATATATATATATGTACATGTATATAAATCTTAAGGTTCCTAACTGTAATCAAATTTCTTTGCTATTTTAAGAAGTTTGACATCTTGAAAATTTAAAAATTCAAATGTTAAGCTGAGTTGTAAACTGATTGGAACCGGAATTTTCAAATAAATTTTTCCCGATTCTCATACTACCATGTTACGTGACACTTTTTAAAAAGAAATGACGTATTGTGCTGGTAAGAACCTTATTATTTTAAAAAAAAGATCTTTTTTATCACAAACAAATTAATGACATACATATTGCTGCATGTATTTAGTATTAGCTTAAAGCAGTTATCCTGGATAGTTATAGGGATATATATTTTTTAGGGATAGGCGCAATATAAATACACTTTATTATTTATTATTATTAGCTAAAAATAACAAATGTGCATGCTTAGTTCAGCAGTTTGATATGCCACAGATCTCTCCCTTTTGTTACTTAAATTTACAAGTCTCGCATCTGTGTCCACTGTCTTTAAGGATCTTAATTCTCCCTAAAACTTGAGATTCAGACCATGGAGAGAATGTTAACGTGGCATCCTAGGATATCCATTCTATGTGCAAAACCTGAAGCCTACCTCACACTTTCAATACAGTGGAACACCCCTCCTAAGACCTTAAAAAAATCTGAGACAGTGAGGTCTTAAAAAGGAGGGAGTCTTAAAATGGAGGTAGTGACACATTTAGAGAGATTATGAACAAAAAATCTGAAAAATCAAGGTCTTCAAAGGGGGGAAACCTTTAACTAGGGGGGGGGGGGGGGCTTAAAAGGGGGGTTCCACTGTTTAAGGTTTTTCAGGAAAGATCAGTCCTGTACAAGAGTAGAGCAATTCAACAGCCTGGAAGGTAGGGGTGAGGTGAGGCCTGCTCCTCTTCCAAGTGTGGATAGTGGGCATTGATATTAATAGAATACTCACTGTCCCCATTTATGCTGGTATCCTTTGTAGAGATTCGTGCCATTAGCCAGAATCATTCATGCCAAGTGTTTGATGGTGCATTGACTTTTAAAAGTGCTCCCTGAATCTGGGTCAAGGCTTTCTGTCATTATTCAGTTTATGTCTGTTTCAACTGTACAATATTTAGAATTTCTTCTATTTAATGAATACCTTGGAACGTACCCCCCCCCCCCCCCCCCCCCCCCCTGTAGTTTAAGACCTCCCAAAGTTTGAGTGAAATATATACCACTACCAGGTCCCAAAAAGTAGTAAGTCTTACTTTTATTTCTTCTTCTTCTTCGTCGTTCGCTCTTACTTTTATTTTAAAAGAGGTTATGAGCAGAAAATCTGGAGAAGGGGTCCTAGCTATAAGGGGTTCAAGGTTAATGTCAGTCCCATCATAACCATGTTTGGTTGTACTGGAGGGAACGGGTGATATGGTTATATACAGAGATCTCAACTTTTCTAGGGCCAGTCTTAAATTGAGGATGGTGGGGGGGGGGGGGGGGGGGGGGGGAGTAAAAGGGAGGGTGATCTGTACTATGAAGTATGTTTTCAGAGAATGTGGGTAATTTGACACAGCCTTAAGTAAGTGCCTGCTAGCAGACAAAGTTGTGTGTGAAATGGCAGGTTATCTGATAGCTGGTGTTTGTATGCCCCAGAAATGTATATTACTTGTGGAACATCCAGTGATTCCTGATTTCCGAGAAGAGGAACAAAAACCTGTTAATCTTGGCTATAATTCATATATATATGAACACCTGACCTACACGTTTCTGATCTTCTGTGCTTTTCTGGGTAAAGCTAATTCAGGTAGTGAATGAGGATGAATACTTGAGCATTTCAAAGTAATACTTATGATATCACTTCAGGTGTAATTTATAGTCAAGTACAGACTGGCTAAAACTTACACTGTATTACAGTATAACCACTCCCAGTGTCTGTGTGTGGGTCTTGCTTTTTGACTCACATGCGAAGCAAAAGTGAGTCTATGTACTCACCCGAGTCGTCCGTCCGTCCGGACGTCCGTCCGTCCGGAAAACTTTAACGTTGGATATTTCTTGGGCACTATTCAGTCTATCAGTACCAAATTTGGCAAGATGGTGTATGATGACAAGGCCCCAAAAAACATACATAGCATCTTGACCTTGCTTCAAGGTCAAGGTCGCAGGGGCCATAAATGTTGCCTAAAAAACAGCTATTTTTCACATTTTTCCCATTTTCTCTGAAGTTTTTGAGATTCAATACCTCACCTATATATGATATATAGGGCAAAGTAAGCCCCATCTTTTGATACCAGTTTGGTTTACCTTGCTTCAAGGTCAAGGTCACAGGAGCTCTTCAAAGTTGGATTGTATACATATTTTGAAGTGACCTTGACCCTGAACTATGGAAGATAACTGTTTCAAACTTAAAAATTATGTGGGGCACATGTTATGCTTTCATCATGAGACACATTTGGTCACATATGATCAAGGTCAAGGTCACTTTGACCCTTATGAAATGTGACCAAAATAAGGTAGTGAACCACTAAAAGTGACCATATCTCATGGTAGAAAGAGCCAATAAGCACCATTGTACTTCCTGTGTCTTGAATTAACAGCTTTGTGTTGCATGACCTTGGATGACCTTGACCTTGGGTCAAGGTCACATGTATTTTGGTAGGAAAAATGTGTAAAGCATGTGAGTCGTATGGGCTTTGCCCTTCTTGTTTCTGAATGTTTTTGTTTTGTTAAATTGAAATCACTCAAGGAAACATAATATGTCAAGTTGTTTCTTTAGGCATTGCATGGTTGGGTGGGATTGTAAGTCACACAAGGATGTGACTGCATAAGTTGTGAACATGAGCTGGTGCAGATGAGGAAGTACCGAAGTTGAATCATGCTTAATTACGCTGATTGGGTACCCTTGAACAGGATTAAGACAAAGAGGAGATGCAGGATTAAAAAATTGAGCATTTAGTGTCCACTGATTAGAAAGAAACAAGAGCTAAAGCTGTCAACATAGCTCAGTTTTTGGTAATTCAGTTGTGCTAGGGTTTTGAAAAGGTATGCATAAGTCATGAGACAACAGTTTTAATCAAAACTTTTGATAAGGTTTTGAAGACTCATACCAGAAAGTGGTACGTGTACGTTATTTAAAAAAAATTATACTGGTTTATCTGAGCCCACAGATGGTCGATGCGGTGATGAGAGTATGAATCTGAAGTTGAGGTTTCAAGATGTATCTATCCAGGGGTGAGTTTTGGCGCTCGCCCGCTCGCCCCCGGCGACTTCAAATCGCGTCGAGCGGGTTCGAAATTCCTCTAAAATCGCCCGCCTGGCGAGTTCAAATTTCGCTGAAGCACAAAGTTGTTAGGCAACGTAGTCAATCGGTATTCACTTCACCCCCTCTCTTATATCTTATCCTGCGCTCACCAATCCTTCAGAGACTTTCACATGTTGTAAAACAGTTTCCTCTCAAAACTGGGTCATTGACCCCGAGTAAGAAGGTCAGTGTCTGGACAGGCAGCTGTGTTCAGATTGCAAGTACGGGTCATTGACCCAGGTCTCAAGGCCAACCAGCTTTTACAATGCATCTGCCTTTGATCTGACCGCCCATCCAGAGCAAACATATTCCCCCTAGCCCTCTGTATTTTTCCTTTGATGTGCCTGCTATGTACCACTGATCCAGTTTCTGGGAAATGTATAATTATGTCATTGACTGCAGGGATACTCATTGAGACCATTTTCCAAAACATGTTAACACCAGCTTTGCTGACCAACTTAGTACAAGTAGTGACAGTACTACTGCTGTCAATTATTTCCCTTCAACTAAGGAAGTAAAAAAGACCAACCGGATCCACTATATGTGATAAAGAAGAAAAGACAGACCTTCAACAATAGGACAAGGGATGCAACTCTGCTGAATCAAAAGCAAAAAGATCACCTGTGAACAATTCTAGGATCAGGAAATCTGAACATCTGTTTGTTTTCATTAGGAAATAGAAATGAAATATAATGCTTTTGATTATTTATGACTTAAGCTGTGATAAATTTGGCTGGTATGCAACTTTTATACTTCTGCTTGATCTAACAGTAATATTAATAACACAGACATAAAGAAAAAGAAAAAAAACAAGAAAGCAACTTAGAATTTTTTTTGTAGTCAGCTTTTTATACTTGGTTTTACACAACAAAAAAACATAATTTAAATTAAAAAAAATGCTGATTTACTCTTTTGTAGTGTGTGTTTATGTGGTAAGTAGAGTTCCATAGTAAATTACTTTGTAAATTGTGTGGTAGGGGGTACATAAAGGGGGTAACTTTTAGTGAGGTTTAGTGTGTGATTGTGTGACAGGGTGTGAATGTGGTTTTGATTTCTTGTTTCTTTGTGGCGGCTTTTATTTTAAATTCTTTATAAAAACAAGGTTAATTATCATTATATTAAAACATAGCACTTTAGTCATCAAATTTTGTGTGTGTTTGTGGTAGTTATTAGTAGTGCAAATCCACATGTATGCATTATAAGTATGAATGTACGTCTTTTGTGTATGTGGTTAGCACGCGACGAGCCGCTGGGGCGGTTGTAAGAAATCCCGGCAGGTTGGGGGCCGGTTGGGATTTTGGGGGGCCGGTTCAATTTTTGACTTACCGGCCAGGGGGGCCGGTAGCAAAAAAAGTTAAGGTACACCCCTGTCTATCTCTTTATTATGAACTAGAGGAATACCCGGCTTCGCCGGGGTGAATCGCGAGACAGAGACAGACAGCGTGGCGGTTCACCACAATCACCTTTGAAGGCAAAGTCCTGTCAAACGGGATTGAGAATTTTAGAGCTTATTTCTTAGCCATATATTATCTGTTGTGGCTTCTCAAATGCCAGAACATACAGACAGACAAAAGCCGCTGGACCCCATCACAAACAGAACTAGACTATAATCCACAGGTGTTGCTTACACATACAAACATACACACACACACAGAGAAGCCGTATATATATATGTATATCTATAAATATATAGAGATAGGTGACAGTGTATTTTTCGCGTGGCTATAAATTGATTCGACCTTTTCACTTTGACAGTAAGAACAACTTACGGGTGCAAGGGAAGCGTTCTGGACAGCGCAGTGACATTCTAAAAATAGTAACGTAGAAACGGGAATATGGATTGAAGCCACACGAAGGAAGGGAGATAAACGCAAAACACTGGAGAAGATAAGGAAGAGTTACACAATCACCTTTGAAGGCGAAGTCCTGTCAAACGGGATTGAGAATTTTAGAGCTTATTTCTTAGCCCTATATTATCTGTTGTGGCTTCTCAAATGCCAGAACATACAGACAGACAAAAGCCGCTAGACCCCATCACAAACAGAACTCTATAATCCACAGGTGTTGCTTACACACACACACACAAACACACACACACACACAGAGAAGCCGTATATATATGTATATCTATATCTATAAATATATAGAGATAGGTGACAGTGTATTTTTCGCGTGGCTATAAATTGATTCGACCTTTTCACTTTGACAGTAAGAACAACTTACGGGTGCAAGGGAAGCGTTTTGGACAGCGCAGTGACATTCTAAAAATAGTAACGTAGAAACGGGAATATGGATTGAAGCCACACGAAGGAAGGGAGATAAACGCAAAACACTGGAGAAGATAAGGAAGAGTTACTGGGAATGGTGAAATGAACAGAAAAACCAAAATCGGTTCAGCGCTGCGCGCTGAGAGCATGTGTTGAAATATCTCATCGATGATATTGTGTCCGGGGTGTAGCTGAATACGGTGTCCAAATTTGAAAAAGATCCACCGAGAACTTTGGCGTTGTGATGTGGTCTAGCGGCTTTGGTGTGTCGGTATAGGGGCCCGGGTAGCTGAGGTGGAACCTGCACCTGGCTGCGACCCATGAAGACGACACCATCACGTTGATTCGTTGATGACACAACCATTTGTCGAGGGTAGCGTAGGCACCCGGTCTGCTCCCCGCCTAAAAAAGGCCAGTGCCGTTCCGTCTTCGAGGGACTGCGTGGGTTTCATTTCGGAGTTTTCCTTCTCCTAGACGAGTTTCCTTCCATGGATGATGAGCCTCCTCTACCCTCGTTTTGAATTCAGAGTGGTCTTCTCTTAGGATAGCTGCCTGCCAGGGTTGACGAGCTTATCCTGCCCGGCTATTTGACCCATAGCTGGAGGTTGGTTCGTGGGCACCTGGGCGTTTCCACACACCGGTGGGCCCGCATGCCGCACGTCTAGGGGCCAACCTCCTCCGAGTCCTTGTAGTCTAGCCTGGGGCCTTGCGGTACCCAGTTTACGCCTGTCGCCGCGATGGAGGCACTACATAGGGCTTGTTGTGGAGAGGTTATTTTACTGGCAGGAGAGACTGACGCATTCTGCTCTCTTTTCGCATTGTCCTAAAAAGGACAGACGGTGCTAGCCAGCGGTGAGGGCTGAAAGCGAGAAGTGACAAGCACAAGACACTTCGCCAACACACTAGACACGTCACACAACCGTTTGGCAGGCGCTGAGGTGGAACCAAAATCGGTTCAGCGCTGCGCGCTGAGAGCACGTGTTGAAATATCGACCAGGTTGTGTCCTGTCCCGGGTGTACCTGAATATGCCCACTAAATTTGAAGCAGATCCATCGAGAACTTTGGCCGTGCATCGCGCACACACACACACACACACACACACACACAGACAGACACAAGTCGTATATATATATAGATAGATGTTGCATTTGCTTGCAACTAATTGTTGAATAAAGAACACTTTTTTTTATTTTTGAGAAATGGCTTGCTTGCATTTGGTGGGTTTAATCTTTGAAGTTAAAGTGTTTTATAAAAAACGAGAGAGAAAAAAATGGAAAATGTTGTGAGAGGTCTGACAAGCAGCACATTTTAAGGCACTTCAGGTTGACTGATTCAAGTGATTGACACGCAACAAACACTCTTCTTGGATGTGAATGCTTGAAGTGGTCATGGCTTCAAATTATGTTTGTTTGTTTTTGCTTCTGATCTGCATTTTACTTTAGTTACCCTTAGCAAGGTCGGTCCCCCCCCCGCGGGTTAGGGGGAAGAATTTACCCGATGCTCCCCAGCGCACATATCTCACCAACAGGCGACTCAAGGCGCACATACACTCATTCACACACACGGAGACTTAAAGTCACCAACACACATTTGTGTGTGTGATATAATGTGTGACTGTGTGTGTGTCTGTGTGTGTTTCTGTGTGTCTTGTGTATTGCAGGCTTACATGTGTACAGAAAGTGGCAGAGATACGTACATTGTTCAGTTTACTTGGCTAATGAACACTATGTACAGGTTTACACAGTTTTGTTAACATGTTGATGATGATCCATCTTTCGTCTGTTGCAGGTCTCCCCACTAAGCTGACAGACTACAGTACTGTGCCATGGCCATGAAAGCAGTCCAGTCTGCTCAGAGCTCTGTTGAGGTTCAAGCTTTCCTGCCATGACCTGCTTGTTTCGCAAATACAATCTTCAAAATGTGATTTGCTCAAAAGAGTGTAGAAGCAGCTTGAGAGGAATATGCCTTGAGTTTACAGTTTGTCTTCTGAGATAGCAGAAACATATCTGCAGGGCATGACAGTCCCGAGCAGAAAGAATAAAGACTGGTTTGTGAAGATATCTCCTCACAGTGAACGATTGAAAAATATTTTTTCTGCACTGACATATGTACCGAGTAAGTGAGTGGAAGGATACCTAGCTGTGAAAAATGTCAAGTGTCTTTACACATGTTAACGAGCTGACCCAGAAAGAAGGCTACGCCCAAGACCAACGATCCCATCGGGACGCGTCCTTTTCACAATTCACTGCAACGAACTGTGTCTGGCCAATGCAGGCGGCATTCAGAGTGAGAAATCTTGCCGACCAGCAGAGCTGAAGACACGATGGCTGAGCCTCCATCCATGGACCCTTCGATGATGAACCCCTCAGGGGTCTACGATTCATCATCAGGGAGCGATGGAAGCTACCCCTTCGACACCAAGGTGGAGGGGTATGACTTCGAGTTCGAGCCTCCTGCAGACTCACGTTATGAGTGTGCCATTTGTCTGTTTGTGCTGCGAGAACCACGACAGACACCCTGTGGGCATCGCTTCTGCAAGAACTGTATACTGCGGTGGATTAGGTGTGTGTTTGGGGGATATTTGTTTAAGGAATAAGGGTGTGTGTGTTTAATGTGTGTGCAAGAGAGAATATTGATGAGACCATGTGTTTGTGTCACTGTGTGTGTGTGTCACTGTGTGTGTGTGTGTGAAGAATAAGGATGTGTTTGCGAGAGTGAGAGACATTGTGTGAAAATAACTGTGTATTTTGGTATGGGCTGTAGAGAAGAAGCACCCCCCACGGGTTAGGGGGAAGAATTTACCCGATGCTCCCCAGCATGTCGTAAGAGGCGACTAACGGATTCTGTTTCTCCTTTTACCCTTGTTAAGTGTTTCTTGTATAGAATATAGCCAATGTTTGTAAAGATTTTAGTCAAGCAGTATGTAAGAAATGTTAAGTCCTTTGTACTGGAAACTTGCATTCTCCCAGTAAGGTAATATATTGTACTACGTTGCAAGCCCCTGGAGCAATTTTTTGATTAGTGCTTTTGTGAACAAGAAACAATTGACAAGTGGCCGGCTCTATCCCATCTCCCCCCCTTTCCCCGTCGCGATATAACCTTCGTGGTTGAAAACGACGTTAAACACCAAATAAAGAAAGACAGAAAGAGAAGAAGCACTCTTGAAGTTAAAGCTGAGGCCACAATATTATTGATCACTGTTTTTGAAAGAAAAAGGTATCATGGTGGTATCGGGCGTACACTACTGGTTATGCAGTGACGGTACAGTATCATGCCTGTTTTTTTCCAAAACATCAGTTAATTAAGTCAGTATTTCACAAATTGATGCTCAAATCCCATTTTTCTCTCTGTTTTTAGGGGCTCTCATCAGCCTGCAAGATGTCCGGTCGACAACGAAGAAATTTTAGAATCCGACTTGTTTCCAGACAATTTCGCAAGGCGAGAGATTCAGAACTTCAACGCCAGGTGTCCCAATAGCAAACAAGGCTGTGATGTGATAACGACAGTCAAAGAATTACCTGTGAGAATGCTGGTCACATTTTCTGTAGATATATATATATACCTTCTTGTACACGATCATCGGTCCACCGCCACAGATCTTTCTGGGCTTTTACATGGGATAAGACTGTCCTTTTTCTTGGAAATATACCGAAAAACTACAGCCTGGCTGTTAAAAACTACAGCCTGTCTGTTAAAAACTACAGCCTGGCTGTTAAAAACTACAGCCTGTCTGTTAAAAACTACAGCCTGTCTGTTAAAAACTACAGCCTGGCTGTTAAAAACTACAGCCTGGCTGTTTTCTATGCAGAGTGAGATTGTTTTGCTGAATTAATTTTGCAGATTGACAAGGGTGTTGTGTACAAAATTAAATTGGTAACAAAAATCCCTGTAGGCACACAAAGCAGGCAGGCTGTTAATTTATAGTGTGTGTTTAACTTTAAGTGGAGCGATGCTAGTCTTATCCTATGTCATTGCCTTAGATCAATTCCATGTAAAGGCCTCGTTGAATCGTCGTTGATCGACAAGATGATCTAAACAATAAGGAAGGCATCTTTAAGACAGATAAGCTATATTCATGGGGTGATGACTTTTTCTTGAAATTGATTTGCATAATTATTGTTCTAGTTTGTTGTAGGAAAACAATTGTAGCACAGTATTTTTTCTGTGTGGGTGTGCACATATGTGCTAGTGTTCAGTACAGTGGAACCCCCCTTTTAAGACCTCAAAAAATCTGAGATAAATCGGGTCTTAAAAAGGAGGGAGTCTTAAAATGGGGGTCATTTTACAGAGGTTATGAACAGAAGTCTGAGAAAACAAGGTCTTAAAACGGAGGGAGTCTTAAATTGGGGGGTCTTAAAAGGGGGGTTCCACTGTATTCTGGGCTGATTATACAGACCTGTTTACCAGTACGATTTGGGCGTATTTTGTACGCCAAATTATTATCGGTACGCAAATACGCGACACACGCACAAATACGCATAAGAAAAAGTCTAGAATACGTTTTCCGGTGTTGGTGTGCTGATTACGGGATGGTACAACTGATACCGGTTTCGGTCGAAGGGAGATAACCATGACAGCGAGTCTTCAGCTGTGGAAACCTTGTTCAGTTGTTGGCACGTGCGATCGTCTGGACAATCGTGGCAAAATGAAGCGGTAAAATGTGCCAGTTTCGGATGACTGTACGAAGTCTAAACAGCAGAAGCAGCAGATTTTCTTGGAGAAATATAAGAAAGAGCCAGGAATTGTGGAGTCTTACTATGGGAAAAAGTCATGCACACTGCAAGTATTGTAAATCAAATTTCTCCGTTGCCCATGCTGGGAAATATGACATCGAACGACACTGCATTTCCAAAACTCACCTGGACAAGGTTGCTGCAAAGAAAATCCGCTGAAAGCTGCCAAGGAATTATGAAGTTCATTCCCGCAAAGCAAATCCTGCCAGAAGAAAAGACTGTTGTCCGTGCTGAAGCAATGTTTTCTGAGATGATTGTAAAAATGAACTTGCCACTGTCAACCGCAGATGTTATTTCACGAACTGCATCTTTTCATTATCAATCTGTTTGGAAGACACTGGTTATAATGCTATAAACTGACAGGTAAATAAAATTGTTTTTATCCCTGTTGTATTGGAAGGAGTTAAATTCTGAAGGTGTTCACAAGACATGCTATTCTTACACCAACACGTTTGCACCCACGCATACATTTTCCCTAGCCCATATGGCTTTGCTTGCAAAGTACACCAACTTTTTGAAAAATACACTCAACTTTTTGGGAAAGTACTCTTGCCTCGGGTTTAGGGTAAACAGGTCTGATTATAGTATGAGAGTCACAAAAAAAATTGTTTTAATGTTTGCATTTTATGTCATCCCAGGCTCACCAGAATGAATGTCCATTAGCTCTAGTCCCGTGTCCAAACAGATGTTCCAACGTGTTGCTACGAAGAGACCTCGAGGAACATGTCAAAAGCGCCTGTGATCGCCGCAGTGTACAGTGCCCAGATTGTAGCAACGATTTCATCGCCTTGGAATTTGAGGTGAGGGGTTTAAGTGTTAGTGTGCAAGTTGTGGTAAGATTACAGAGTGAAGAGTTAATATTGGTTATGTGTTAGTGTTTCAGGATGTTTGGTGCAGTGGGGGTGAAAAATGTGTGTGCGTGCGTGCGTGTGTGTGTGTGTGTGTGATCTTTAAAATATTTGGCTTGGCATGGGAATATGGGGAATGTCACAGTGATAGGGAGGAGGATCTGTCTTCATTTTCTTCAGGGAAAAATGTTAAGAAAAGTTTTAACTTCTTGAGGTTTGTTTGACATTAGTATGACGTCACTGTGTTGAGAGGTCACCTCCAAAGAAGAGACTCCTTCTCTTGTTAATTGATGATCTGCTACTTTAATCATAGTATTTAAAATGGGCACCCAGGGTCGAAGGACGTTATTTTTGGACAGGTTTCTTGTGAGAGATGGTACTCTACCATCTTGTTGAATGGTAGTTGCCATTCCCTATACAATATGACCTTTTTTACATTTAGTCAAGTTTTAACGTAGAGGAGGAATCGAGACGAGGGTCGTGGTGTATGTGTGTGTGTGTGTGTCTGTCTGTCTGTGCGTGTCTGTCTGTCTGTGCGTGTGTGTGTGTAGAGCGATTCAGACCAAACTACTGGACCGATCTTTATGAAATTTGACATGAGAGTTCCTGGGAATGATATCCCCGGACGTTTTTTTCTTTTTTTCGATAAATACCTTTGATGACGTCATATCTGGCTTTTTGTAAAAGTTGACGCGGCACAGTCACACCCTCATTTTTCAATCAAATTGATTGAAATTTTGGCCAAGCCATCTTCGACGAAGGCCGGACTTCGGTATTGCATTTCAGCTTGGTGGCTTAAAAATTAATTTATGACTTTGGTCATTAAAAATCTGAAAATTTTAAAAAAATAATTTGTTTTTAAAACTATCTAAATTTACGTTCATCTTATTCTTCATCATTTTCTGATTCCAAAAACATATAAATATGTTATATTCAAATTAAAAACAAGCTCTGAAAATTAAAAATATAAAAATTATTATTAAAATAAAATTTCCGAAATCGCTTTAAAAACAATTTCATCTTATTCCTTGTGGGTTCCTGATTCCAAAAACATATAGATGTGATATGTTTGAATTAAAAACACGCTCAGAAAGTTAAAAAGAATAGAGATAAAGAAAAGCGTGCTATCCTTCTCAGCGCAACTACTACCACGCTCTTCTTGTCAATTTCACTGCCTTTGCATCGAGCGGTGGACTGACGATGCTACGAGTATATGCTCTTGCTGTAAAAATGCAGTGAGTTGAGTTTCATTCTGTTAGTTCGACAGCTTGACTAAATGTTGTAATTTCGCCTTACGCGACTTGTTTAATGATGTTATCAGAGATTGACATAAGTACAAGGCTGCACAGTAGATTTGGGGCATGTGTCCAAGGGAATGAATGCTCTTTTTCCATGTAAAGGCCCAGACGGGTCTGTGGTGGTGAACGTAATCATGTACAGTAGTCGGTAGAACCTCCCAGGCAGGGTGAGCCGTGACTCTAATAGCGGCCCTGGAGGGTACGGTCTGCATTAAATCAGTAGTCAAAGGGTTAAGACTCCACCCTTTTAAGACCTTTTTTACTCTCCAGATTTTCTGTTCATATAACCTCTGTAAATGTACCTCCATTTTTCTTCTTCTTCTTCTTCGTTCATGGGCTTAGACACCCACGTTCACTCATGTTTTTAGCACGAGTGGATTTTTGCGTGTATGACCGTTTTTACCCCGCCATTCGGGCAGCATACGCCGATTTCGGGGGAGCACCTCCATTTTAAAACTTCCTCGTTTTTAAGACTTGATTTTAAGAACAAATAATTTGGCCTTAAAATGGAGGCTCCACTGTGCACAGTGAGGGCAGATTTTGTACGTCTGTATGAGCTGAATCATGCACCCAAAGTAGGCACAGACTTTACTCCACCCTTTGCATTGTGTCGACCAGGAAGAGATTGTAGGTGTCTAATTGTAACATCTTGGTAGATATCTAGAGGTTACCTGAGGGTATGACAACCTACAAGTACAATGATTGTATGTGCGTAAGCTGTTACTTTCAATGCTTGGGGAAGGGGGGGGGGGGGGTCACAGGAGTTGATGTCTAGAAGAAGTTTTTCTAGAAGATGTTTTTGTGAGTGCCACAGGAGTTGATGTCTAGAAGAAGAAGGAGCGAACGAGAAGAAGGTGTGGATGTGTGTGTGTGTGTGTGTGTGTGTGTGTGTGTGTGTGTGTGTGTGTGTGTGTGTGTGTGTGTGTGTGTGTGTGTGTGTGTGTGTGTGTGTGTGGAAAAAAAGGATGGAGAAGATAGAAGAGATATATATATGTGTGAGAATGTAGTCCTCAGAGGTTTCCCTCGTGAAAGTCCGGGTTGCTTTCCCTGGGAAGAGTATACATTTCTGTTTTTCTTTGTGTTTTTCAAGCCTTAAGACTTTCGCTGGCAGCTTTGGATCTTTTACACAGGGGTCTCATTTGCAAGAAAGTTGACAATATCCCTTTGTACGGAATGGAATCCATGATCTAGCAATGAACTGGCTTATGAGCCAAAACAAACCAACCGCTGAGCTATGTGCTCTTATAACGTTTTATTGTGTGTCAGACTGTGTGCTTGTGTGGGGTGTGCTTGTGCTATGAGAAAAGAATAGTTCCATGTGCCTGTTTACTTGTAGCTTTAAATTGAACCAGGAAGTCATTTCATATCGTCAGGACAGACGTGACATTTTGTTTGGCTTCACATGTCCCTGAAAAAAACATTCTCGTAATCCTGAGAAACCTTTTTAAAGAGCAGGAGCTAAGTTTGTGTGTGTGTGTGTGTGTGTGTGTGTGTGTGTGTGTGTGTGTGTTAGGCTTGGTTGTCTATGAGTAAGAACATTTCACACTTTACAAAAGAGACAGAGAGCAGACAGAATGGAGGAGGGGGGGGGGGGGGTAAGAGACAGAGCAGACAGAATGGAGGGGGGGGGGGGAGGGGGGTGAATGAAGGTTTGGCAGTTCTTTATTAAAAAAAAGAAAGAATTAAGGCGGAGTAATGGAGTGGGGTTATCGTGAGTGCAAAGACACAGTTTAACTGTCTGTTTTGATCATGTGTAGGTTTTGATTTTGATTTCAAAAAGTGTGGCTTGACACTTGCTTATTCTATCACTGCTGGATGGTCTTACATTCTACAATCCAATGTTATCTCATCGGGCTACTAACAGGGAGAATTTATAGATTATTGAAATACTGGTTTTGAGTGTAAGATTGAAATTAATCACCCTGTGTCGGACATGTCTGAAAACACCCCGCGCGGAGGGGTTTTGCATCCAGCGCAGAGAACATTTTCTCGGCTCGCGCGGCAGCAAGCAGGATGTCTCTAGACTGTAATGTGTGTGTGTGTGTGTTTTCATTTGGAAGGGGAATCAAAATGGGTAAATTGACAGAGAAAAACAAATTATTATGAGACAAATGAAACAAATTTTTTTTTCGATTCACCCAAAAAGAGCAAACTTTGCAAAAAAAAGTAACACACTCTTTGAAAATTGAACTTAATGGCCTGTCATAGTGCAGACCGGTGTGGAACAGCAAATGTTGATGTACAGTTAAGATTGAATAAATGCTTACTATTCAGGAAATGGTTACAAAAAATCCCAAGTTCACTCTTAAAAAGTGGGAAACGTGCACAAGCTGTGAAACATATTTGACTTCCCGTTCATCTTGTTTGCTTTGCAATGTTTGCACTTTTTTTTTTAATGTAAACCGACTAAACGTCCGCATTAGAAAATGCTCTCTAGTGTTTACATTGACATTTTCCTCAATTGATTCAGTACAGTTTTAAGGGGTGAGTAAAGCTACTGTTCAGTTATTTTTATTTTTTTATTTTTTTTACGAGGATTTATATCGCGCACGTATCTCACCACACAAGGCGACTCAAGGCGCATGTTACCTATTAATGCCGTGTGAGATCGAATTTTTTACACAATAATTATATCACGCATTCACATCGGCCAGTAGATCAACAGCCTATAGGCGCTGCATCCACCTTTCACGGCCTATTATTCCAGGTCACACAGGTATTTTGGTGGACATTTTTATCTACGCCTATACAATTTTGCCAGGAAAGACCCTTTTGTCAATCGTGGGATCTTTAACGTGCATACCCCAATGTAGTGTACACGAAGGGACCTCGGTTTATCGTCTCATCCGAAAGACTAGCACTTGAACCCACCACCTAGGTTAGTAAAGGGGGGAGAAAATTGCTAACGCCCTGACCCAGGGTCGAACTCGCAACCTCTCGCTTCCGAGCGCAAGTGCGTTACTACTCAGCCACCCAGTTATTCAGTGTACTCTGTCTGGCTATTTTCAGAAAAAGAAGGTACTAAAATAGCCGACCTCTTTATGAAGAGGACTGATTTAGTACTTTCCTGAATAAAAACTGTCTGTTATTATTGCCAGGTGATTTACTGTGTGCAAGTGATTAACACTATAATCTAGAGCTAAGAAGCGTTGACATTGAAGTTTTCCTCAGATCAAATCACAATGATACCATTCAGGTGTCAATACATGTTCAATGAATCATGTGTATTGTGTTTCCTCCCTCTGGCTATTTTCAGAAAGAAGGTACTAAAATAGCTGCTAACTTCTTTATTTAAGGCAGAAGACAATTAATTGTCAATGTCAGGCTTCAGTAGTTTCTTAAAAAAGAACTGGCTGTTATTTAATTGTCAGACGATTTACTTTGGGTGAGAGTGTGTGCACTCCACAATAGTGTGGAATTACAAATAATGACTGGGAAGTAGTGTTTTAGTCGCCAGTGTCTTGTTACTTGTAAATTGATCTCAGGACAGTTTTTTTTACCTTGAAGGCATGGCCGATAGTGATTCATTGGTGTAATCTGATACCTTTTGAAGCCGCCATTAGCTAAATATACTCGTGATAGCAAGGTTGAGAATAGTAACCAGGAAGCCTTTTTCCTTGGCAGATCAAGTGGGTTTGGGGGGGGGGGGGGGGGGGGTGTTTCAAAAGGGAATATTGTTTGGCTCAGTGCAGTGTCTGCCTGTATATAAATTATAATGTGTGACAGTGTGTGACGTGTGTGTGTTTCAGTCTCTCTCTCTCTCTCTGTCCCTCTCTCTATCTTGATCTGTCTCTCTCTCATCTCCCCCCCCCCCCCCCCCCACCCCCATTATGCATATGCCTTTCTGCCTTAAATTTGTATTGTGTCTGCCTGCTAGCCTGTCTGCAGCCGACCTGCATCTACATGTGCGTATATGTCTGTGCGTGTGTGTGAGTATACCTGTGCGTGTGTACCAGGATGTCTGCAGCATGTACAGAATGCAGCACTTCACCCCTTAACCATCTAAGGCAATATTGTAGGTAATGTGTGTACAATCAGGAAGGGAATTAGTGTTAAAGTCTTCCACGATCACAAAAGCAACTTGTTTACAGTTCTTGTCCCAAAACGGACATACCCTCTTTCGCAATACCGCAGATCAAGAGATAGGTGTAGAATTATAACTCTGGCAGGCACTTATGAACCGATCAGAATATTTTGTGTTGTTTACAACACAGCTCTCATCTACAGGTGTAGAATTATAACTCTGGCAGGCACTTAAAAACCGATCACATTACCCTCTGTTGTTTGCAACACAGCTCTCACCTAATTACCCCTCCCCACCCCACCCCAAAGTAATATGTACAGGAGTGTGAAAAAAAAGGCAGAGAAAAAAGTGCAAGCAGAGACCTCCTTATCAATTTTCGAGAATAATCTCAAAGGTAATAGCATTACGGTCAAGTAGTGACCCAAATTGACTGCGTAACTGACATGTCTTTGTGGTCTGGTATAAATACGTTAGACTAGTTATGGTGCCTGTGGGTAGGACTTCCCCCCCCCCCCCCCCCCCTTCTTTCCTTCAAGTACATAAGTGGGAACAGGGTCAAAAAAGGTATGAGACAATCAATCTTCTAGAACAGTCTCAACAGAGATAGTATGAAGGTGGTCGTGTAGAAAGGTGACGGTTTGTCTTCATGCTCTTATTGTTTTTTCAAGTAATTCAATACCCGGTGCTGAGGCTTTAAGTTTAATGGACTGGATAACCACTGGGCTGTTATAAGTGCATGCTGTTGAGTATCAAGGGTTATCTACATGAGGGTGGGCTTGATTAATTTAAGCTAAGAACACTTGCCAATTACAAGAAAAAATGTTTACAGCAAAAGACGTGCACACACACGCACGCACATGCAAGCGTGCGCGCACACACAAGCGTGCGCGCGCACACACACACACACACACACACACACACACACACACACACACACACACACACACACACACACACACACACACACACACACACAAGATTTAACCGACTAAAGAGCATTTGGAACATTTGGTCCTACTCCCAGTGTGGACTTGGTTGGGGGGGGGGGAACATTTATTTATTTTTGTGTTTGACCTGTGTCTGTGTACATGTGTGTCCTGTGCTGGGGGGGGGGGGGGGGGGTTCGTGTTCGTGCAAGCACCGTAATGCATGCATGCATTTACATCAGTGATGACAGCAACAAATTTTGTGGGACACGATTGCATTGAATTTTCCTTTTCCTGGTACTGTTGTATGTAGAATGATTACATCATTGTTTGATACTGAGACTGTTCTTAAGAGTATCAGTTTTCTTGTTGCAAAAGTCCAGGTTTAAATGCAGGATATCGTCGGTGAAATCGTGGGACCTCGTAAGTGCTTCTTGGCGCCAAGTCGCTTACGAGTCAGTCTATAGTGCACTGGTTTTGTAACCAGTTTGTCTCTGTCAGCGTCTTACTATGTCAGTCTATAGTGCACTGGTTTTGTAACCAGTTTGTCTCTGTCAGCATCTTACTATAAGTCAGTCAATAGTGCACTGGTTTTGTAACCAGTTTGTCTCTGTCAGCGTCTTACTATATAAGTCAGTCAATAGTGCACTGGTTTTGTAACCAGTTTGTCTCTGTCAGCGTCTTACTATAAGTCAGTCAATAGTGCACTGGTTTTGTAACCAGTTTGTCTCTGTCAGCGTCTTACTATAAGTCAGTCAATAGTGCACTGGTTTTGTAACCAGTTTGTCTCTGTCAGCGTCTTACTATAAGTCAGTCAATAGTGCACTGGTTTTGTAACCAGTTTGTCTCTGTCAGCGTCTTACTATAAGTCAGTCAATAGTGCACTGGTTTTGTAACCAGTTTGTCTCTGTCAGCGTCTTACTATAAGTCAGTCAATAGTGCACTGGTTTTGTAACCAGTTTGTCTCTGTCAGCGTCTTACTATAAGTCAGTCAATAGTGCACTGGTTTTGTAACCAGTTTGTCTCTGTCAGTGTCTTACTACTGTCTTACAGTAGGGTAAACTGTTCACTCTAAATAAAGAAGACGAAAAAAGCTGAAATAACTTCTTCTTTTTGTTAAAAAGACACATTCTGCTTGGCCCGGCCTGTGTCTGTCAGATGTAATATGACATGCCAGTTTGTTGAAGGCGGAAAGACTCTTCCTTGATGACGCAATTTATGCACCGCAGTTCCTTGTTATTGAAAGATTGCGATCTCAGTGGGAAGTGTGTCATGATGCACTGCCTCTTTGTTGTTCATTTGCAATGCAGTAATATGACCAGTTACAGCCCATGCAGATATTATCTGTGGACCTGGTTAATTGCTACATGTACCTGAATTGGTTCATTTCATGTGTATCAGCACGGGGCCGTCAGACTCAAAACTGTCAATACCCTATCAGTGAATACCCAATACAAATCTTTGTGACAAACCAGGAACACCTGAGTTATATCATTATAGTCCATAACATGTAATTATCACCCTCGGTTCAGGCCCTTTTAAGTCCTCCCCCTCCCCCAATCCCACCTAACATCTGAGAAAATTGGGTCTTGTCCTAAAAACGAGGTAATCTTAAAACAGGGGTAAAAATACAGACATTAATATGTACCGAAAATCTGAGTAAGCAGAACCTGAAAAGAGCGGATGTGGCGGTATGGCGGGGGTTGAGGTGAGGGGGACTTGAAAGGGCCCGAACCGAGGGGGATATTACATGTTATGGACTATAATGATATAACTCAGGTGTTCCTGGTTTGTCACAAAGATTTGTATTAGGTATTCACTGTTTCCTGGGTGTTGACTGTTTTGAGTCCCTAGCCCCATGCTGATACACATGAAATGAATTATATCAACAGCGTAATATGGCGACATGTAGCATGTCTCATGAATTGCCAGCACCCCCCGTTGAGAAGTAAATTATCAATAATTTGTACATGAAGCAGACTGCTTTTAAAGAAGCATTTTTAGCATCTGGTGTAAAAACAAGTCCCGTTTGAGCATATAAATCTGACACTGCTTTATTTTAAATGTTTTTATGAACATTTAGCAAACCATATAGATAGTATCTGGACGGATAAAAAATTGCTTCTAGTGTTTGACGCGGACAAGGTGATTGAGTACAAAAAAACAATATTTGCTCAGGTGTGTTGTTAGTATATCCTACGTACGTGAGAGAGACCACTCATGAGATAACAATATCGTTCAATTGACACGTGGGTATATCATGTAAATAAGGTCACGTCAAAGTAGTCTGACAGCTAGGGACCTGATTTTCCACTGCTCATGATACCAAAGTCACCGAGACAAACGTCATTCTGGAAACACTTTTGCACTTGCTGTTTCCACGAAAGAATTTTTAGATCTAAAACGTCAAGCTATACTTTCTAGAGTGACGAGGCTTTGGAAGAGATCGAGGTTTCATGAGAAGCATATTAATTCGGACATGTTGACTCTGGGATTTGTAGCAAAAGACAAGCAAGTACAGTATATATAGGATAAACAAAATACTACAACAGCTTGCTGCGTCGTACCAGATTTACACTCGTTGCTTTTTTGAAATATTGAAAAGCTTGCTTTCGCTCGCAGTTTAATATTTAAAAAAGTAACTTGTATAAATCTGGTACGACAAAGCAAGTCATGACGTAGTATTCTCTATATATCTGGCCATGGGTGCTTTTCCAACATGCAAAAATGTATCATTTTCTCACATTGTTAATAATGAACCACCATTGTTTTTGTGTGTTGCAGACACATGTACAGTCATGTCCTAAGGGTCAAGTCAAATGTCAGCTTTGTGAGGAGGAAGTAACGAGAGAAGTGGTAAGATTACATTCTTTCCCTTTTGGGGCTCTACCAAGGAGAGTGGATGTGTGAGAGAGAGAGAACGTAAGTGAGTGTGTATGTTAGTAAGAGAGAGATAGCGTCTGTGTGTGTGTGTGTGTGTGTGTGTGTGTGTGTGTGTGTGTGTGTGCGTGCGTGCATGCGTCTTCTTATCAAGGTTTAATGAAGCCATATGAAATACAATGCACCAGGAATTAACTGTGTTGTTTTTTCTCTTGGCTTTTTTTTACCAAGTGTGTTGTGTGATTGCGTGAGAATTATATTTCTAATAGTGAGTATGTCAAAGTCAGCCATCTGTCAGTGTCTGTGTTTGGATGCAGTATACTGACATGAAATGTTGAAATGAGAATGCAGAGCTCTATATTCTGTCTTGTTTTTTGCAGCTTCCAACTCATGAAGAGGACCTATGCCCCCAAAAAATCATCACATGTACCTTTGGTGTTTTAGGATGCAATATAAAGGTGAGAAATGTTGTTTTCTTATCTTTTTACATTTAGTCAAGTTTTGACTAAATGTTTTAACGTAGAGGGGGGAATCGAGACGAGGGTCGTGGTGTATGTGCGTGCGTGCGTGCGTGTGTGTGTGTGTGTGTGTGTGTGTCTGTGTGTGTGTGTAGAGCGATTCAGACTAAACTACTGGACCGATCTTTATGAAATTTGACATGAGAGTT
Organism: Littorina saxatilis; assembly: GCF_037325665.1. NCBI lineage: Eukaryota > Metazoa > Mollusca > Gastropoda > Littorinimorpha > Littorinidae > Littorina > Littorina saxatilis. The sequence continues at coordinate 30,061,088 of NC_090251.1, forward strand.
CCTGGGTATGAAATCCCCGAACGTTTTTTTCATTTTTTTGATAAATGTCTTTGATGACGTCATATCCGGCTTTTCGTGAAAGTTGAGGCGGCACTGTCACGCCCTCATTTTTCAACCAAATTGGTTGACATTTTGGTCAAGTAATCTTCGACGAAGCCCGGACTTCGGTATTGCATTTCAGCTTGGTGGCTTAAAAATTAATTAATGACTTTGGTCATTAAAAATCTGAAAATTGTAAAAAAAAATAAAAATTTATAAAACGATCCAAATTTACGTTCATCTTATTCTCCATCATTTTCTGATTCCAAAAACATATAAATATGTTATATTTGGATTAAAAACAAGCTCTGGAAATTAAATATATAAAAATTATTATCAAAATTAAATTGTCCAAATCAATTTAAAAACACTTTCATCTTATTCCTTGTCGGTTCCTGATTCCAAAAACATATAGATATGATATGTTTGGATTAAAAACACGCTCAGAAAGTTAAAACAAAGAGAGGTACAGAAAAGCGTGCTATCCTTCTTAGCGCAACTACTACCCCGCTCTTCTTGTCAATTTCACTGCCTTTGCCATGAGCGGTGGACTGACGATGCTACGAGTATACGGTCTTGCTGAAAAATGGCATTGCGTTCAGTTTCATTCTGTGAGTTCGACAGCTACTTGACTAAATGTTGTATTTTCGCCTTACGCGACTTGGTTTTTTTTTAAAATGAATTACTCAGAGAATGGAGAAACCAGAAAAGTAACTTAGAGCATCCTCCTTTCTTTGGATGGTAAAAAGAACATCTCCATTTGCATCATGTTTTACCCAAGGAGACAAAGTCCTAGCTGACACCAAAGGCTGTCAAATTTTCACTGATTTGAATTTGTACACAAACATTTCATGGAATACGAAAGTTGACTTTTTACCCAGTAGAATCTACCGGTATCCTTCCGCATCTACTGGGTATTTATTTCTCGGTTATTCCTGCACTTGATTAGCTCGCTTAACGAACAATAACAATATAAGGTGGGCCAGTTGCAGCCTGAGATTACTGGTACATGTAGACTTTTTTTTACTGAACAAAAAGCAGTCATTGGCTAATCAAGATACCCAGTAAAAAGAATACCCTCACGTGTGCAAAAGTGAAAGAATAGTACTCTGGGTCTCTACAGATCTGTGGGTCTGGGTAGTCCAAGCCCTACATCTGTGGGTCTGGGTAGTCCAAGCCCTAGATCTGTGTGTCTGGGTAGTCCAAGCCCTAGATCTGTGGCAGACCTGTTTACACTACACATTGAGCGTAGTAAACTACGAATTTGAATAATATACTACGCAACTACGCAAGTCTGTCGTTTTCTACGCAAACGGTATTTAAAAAAAAAAAAAAAAAAAATTAAAAATTTTTTTGTTTTTGTTTTTTTGTTGTCTTTACTGTTTACACCTGTTCCTTGTCCCGTTGTGCTCTCACACCGCCCCGTCCCTGCACGCAAACGGTATTGTTTCGGCTACGCATATCACAATCCGTAATTTTCTTCATCTCCCTTGACTGATCCATTTTCCAATCCATGTTTTCGGCCAGGAGTCGTTTGCTGCATGCAGCGCGTAAAGCGCCCGCGGGCGTTGCGTTGTAGCTTGTTAATGCCGAATAGGCTTCTCCAAGCAAATGCCGGGCACAACTGAACGCGTTACTGCCAAACCATGCGGGCGTTTCGACACAATGGCTGAACGCAGAGCACACGAAAGTGAAGATGAGAACTGTGAAGAAAATGACTCCGAAAGGCCACCGACCAAAAAGAAAAAGACGAGCAATGCGCCGAACCAAGTCTTTCTGCCAAAATATCATCAGGACTACCCATGCCTTGTCTCTTCGCGGAAAGGAAAACGTCATGCTCATTGCACTGTCTGCAATTCCCATTTTTCCGTCAGTCAATCAATACATGTGGTAAAAAGTAGCAATCATTGTTCTTGTTGTTGTGATAGGTCGACGAGAAATTCTACACATTCAATTACAAAACTACACATTTGCCTCATTTTGCTCCCAGAAAATACACATGCAATGTTTTAGGGGTAAACAGGTCTGCTGTGGGTATGAGTCTGAGTGAAAGAACACTCTTTTTCTCCTTTGTGAAGCCTTGGACAGATGTTTGGCGAGTTCAGAGAGCTAGGTTTACAGGGAAGGATTTTTAGGATATTTCAAGGAGATACACTTGTATTCATTTTCTTGCTCAGATCTATTAGTATCTGAGATTAACTTTGGAGCAGGAAGTTGAGGACTAAATCTCCAATCAGTGTTTTCCTGGTGCAAAGAGCATGGCAATGGTGGATTGCTTTCTATTAATTCATACTCGAAAGTATTTCTGATAAAACATTATCTCCTACACACTTTTGCTCAGTCGTAATAACAATCTTGAAGTCAAGTGTCATGACTCATTGTAACCCCTTGACTGCCGGAAGAATTTGGTTTAAAAATCCAATGAAAAAACCAGAACAGGCCATCTAAAACAACTGGCCAAAACTGATAAAATTGACTCCAGATGAGGCTCATCTTCCTGCAATTAAAAGGACAATATACAGCGGTTGTTTCCCTCGCAGTCTATTGATTTTCTGATGATAGCAAAGTATGTACATATAACTTTGTGGCACTTAAAATTAAATTAAATAAGATTCACGAGAGAGGTTGTTGTTGGTTTTCACTTGCACTTCAAATCAGCAAGAACAACAAACTTAGGTCTACAGTTTATTTCATAGAATGTTAAGACTGTTAACACTAGAAATTGCTGGTGTTTGATAACCTTGCCACACAGTAGTTCTCAATAGCCTGTAGGCACATTCCCTGCAAAGGAGCCTCAACCATTTGTGTTTTTCAGATTGAGCGCTGCACGATGGAGGACCATTTACGAGACAGCATGTCAGATCACATGGTTATGCTGTGCCAAGGGCTCACGCGAATCTTCCACTTTCTTAACATGGACCCCTTGTCACGAGACATGACGACGTTCCCGTCACGAAACCTCTCGCCCACGGAGATGTCCGGGGCCATGACCAGTATGGCACATCACTTGACCTCTGTGGAAGCAGGGCTGTCGCTCAGGTCTTCTCCCGTACTTCAGGTGAGAGAGTGTTTGCTTTCTTATAGGCTGACTTTGGGTTTTCTGCAGGAATCAAATAACCTTTAGAAAATATCTTGCAATTGACTTAGCTGGCATCTTGCACCGTGTGCCATCATGGATTGTCATCGCATGTGTGTTCGAGAACGACTGTGCATGTTGCACATCAGAGTTAACGTTGATGGAGAACAGAGTCTAGTCGTGATCATACCACTAATGATACAAACATTGTTATCACTTCCAGGGAGGCCCACTCTCCTTTCCATCCCACATGCTGAAAACACCGGTCCCTGCCTCCACCTCCCTCGACTCTTCCTCAAGGAGGCTCCACGGCCAATCATCACAGCTTCGCCGCTCACCCTCTGACCCCAAATACCTCATGTCCGGAGCCACCTCCACAGGAACCCTGGAAGCTCAGGTCTTAAACTACGCGTCGGGAGCACTGTCGGACGCAGAAGGCGGCAACATGTCTGGTCATTCCCTGAGGATGGATTCGTCGTCCAAGTCCAGTTACAGTACGATGCATGACGAACAGAAGCTGGTGCTACATGAACAGAGGCTGTTGGAGCTGCAGGCTAAGGTCGACAGCTACAAACTGAAGGTGGGTGCATGGGTTTTCTGAGAGAAAAACGGGGGTGGAGGGGGGGATGTGGTTAGTGTATTGCCCCGCATTTTCTCTGTTCTTAGGTTTAAGCCCCCCTCATTGGGGCAAGAGTACAAGGATTTTAGGTAAAGTGGAACCCCCTTTTAGGACCCCCAAATGTTAAGACTAAATTCCACCCTTTTTGACTCACATGCGAAGCAAAAGTGAGTCTATGTACTCACCCGAGTCGTCCGTCCGTCCGTCCGTCCGTCCGTCCGTCCGGACGTCCGGACGTCCGTCCGGAAAACTTTAACGTTGGATATTTCTTGGACACTATTCAGTCTATCAGTACCAAATTTGGCAAGATGGTGTATGATGACAAGGCCCCAAAAAACATACATAGCATCTTGACCTTGCTTCAAGGTCAAGGTCGCAGGGGCCATACATGTTGTCTAAAAAACAGCTATTTTTCACATTTTTCCCATTTTCTCTGAAGTTTTTGAGATTGAATACCTCACCTACATATGATATATAGGGCAAAGTAAGCCCCATCTTTTAATACCAGTTTGGTTTATCTTGCTTCAAGGTCAAGGTCACAGGAGCTCTTCAAAGTTGGATTGTATACATATTTTGAAGTGACCTTGACCCTGAACTATGGAAGATAACTGTTTCAAACTTAAAAATTATGTGGGGCACATGTTATGCTTTCATCATGAGACACATTTGGTCACATATGATCAAGGTCAAGGTCACTTTGACCCTTATGAAATGTGACCAAAATAAGGTAGTGAACCACTAAAAGTGACCATATCTCATGGTAGAAAGAGCCAATAAGCACCATTGTACTTCCTATGTCTTGAATTAACAGCTTTGTGTTGCATGACCTTGACCGTGGGTCAAGGTCACATGTATTTTGGTAGGAAAAATGTGTAAAGCAGTTCTTAGTGTATGATGTCATTGCTAGGTTTAGTTACCCTAAAGGTCGAGGTCAAGCATGTGAGTCGTATGGGCTTTGCCCTTCTTGTTAACACCTTTCTTTTTCATTTTTTTTGTTCATTACCCCTCATGGCTGCCTAAATGGCGGGGTAATACACGTAACAAACCCTACTCATGCTAAAAACACACAAGTGTACATGGGAGTTTCAGCTCATGAACGCAGAAGAAGAAGTTCATAACGTCTGTAAATTTACCTCCATTTTAAGACCCGATCTTCTCAGATTTGTGAGGGGTTAAAAGGGCGGTTCCACTGTAGAAGTTGTCATGTGCAGGCTTCTTCAAACATGTTCTGCCTTTGTGTGCATTCTTAGGGAATTTTAAAGAACGTTGCGCTACCATTGACTTCGGAATAATTTCAACAGTGATGACTGTTATTTCATTTTTGCCACATGGGCATAGTTTGGGAATTCACAATAGTAGGACAAGCTGTACAAAAATCTGTGTGAATTTTGCATCAGACCACTCCAGTACAAGAAACATTCCATATTCACTTGTCTTTCCTTTCTTTTAGATGCGGGCACAGGAGCAGCAGCTGAACGAAATGGAGGGACGGATCTGCAACGGAGAGTTTTTCTGGAAAATACGAAACTACTCCAAGTACCAGCGTGAGGCTGAAAAGGGAGAAACAACGGCTCTGCACAGCCTGCCGTTCTACACCTCTCCTTCCGGAGGTTATAAACTCTGTGTGCGGGCCAACTTGAACGGTGTCGACTCAGCCAGAGGGAGCCACCTGTCGCTGTTCATTCACTTCATGCAGGGCGAGTACGACGATGTACTGGAATGGCCGTTCGGCGGCCGAATAATCCTGTCTGTTATGGATCAAAATGACTGTTGTGAACTCAGGAATCATGTGGCGGAAACGCTTGCCGCAAAACCAAACTTGGCAGCCTTTCAAAGGCCAACCACTCCCAGGAATCACAAAGGTTTTGGTTATATGGAGTTCCTGCCCCTTAGTGCGTTGAAAAACTCGTCTTACATCAAGAACGATACGCTTATCATCAAAGCACACGTACTGCCAAGTGGATGAAAATGAGCTTGAGGGCATGGTTAAATGCTGAATTTAAAGAGTCTTGTTGAGTAAGTTGACCAACAAAACCAAGATTTTTGAAACAGCCCCATGGAAGTGATGCTGAGTGAGCTGAGAGGAGTGAACTCATTGAGATTCATTCAGTGTGATGTCAAATCATCAACAGGGCTAAATCAGGAGATTGCAGATCATTTTTGGTTGCAGGCCTGAAGCCATATATGAGAGCAAACGGTGTATAACAACCTCTGACATTACGAGATGGTGACACAACTTGTGTTTGATTGTGAGGTAGTCACGTGACTTGTGTCAGATTGTGCAGTGGTCACATGACTTGTCAGATTGTGCAGTGGTCACATGACTTGTCAGATTGTGCAGTGGTCACATGACTTGTCATACTGTGCAATGGTCACATGACTTGTCCCACTGTGCAGTAGTTACATGACTTGTCATATGGTCACATGACTTGTCAGATTGTGCAGTAGTCACGACTTGTCAGATGGTACAGTGGTCACATAACTTGTGCAAACCTGCCGACTGCTTCTATTTCTCGATAACTACTAGTACTATAGTAGTCATAGCTAAATATTGCTATTTCATATGTTACGTGGATTTCCATTGGTCAATTGGGCAAAACTGAGCTCAGTGCAAAAGTGATATCGACGACATTTCCGTCGATATCAGTTTTGATATCGACGACCTCTTTATTGCTTCCCCACTTCAAAAACAAAAACACCTAAATTTAAAAACAAACAAATATATATGAAAATGTAATTATCCCAGAATTTAGTTGAGCAAGTGACTAAAGACTTTTTGAAAGAAAAAAACATTTTGAAAAACTGAAAAGTACAAGAAAAGAGTGAACAAAAAGAAATAATAATCAGAGGGAGGGATATGGAACAGCCAAAACTGAGACAAATACTTTTTTAATTTCTTTACAGTAAATACAAAATGTCCAGAGAATTAGCAATATATCTAACATTGACTGACTGTGTGATGATATCTTCTGCTATTGGTCTGTTTCGACAGTGATATCAAAATCTCGACCTCCGGTCTCGATTTTGATATCACTGTCTCAACAGACCATAGCAGAAGATATCATCACACAGTCCGTCAATATTGGGTAATATTAGTGTCATAGAATTTTGACTGGAAATGAATTTTGACTTAGTCAAATCTGCTCTTTACAATTTCTATATTGAGCAGCCCATGGTCCTTTTTTGTGAACTTTTGTCGCTTTTGTGAATTGAAATCTTTCATGACTGCTTCCGAGAATGGTGCTTGACTTAACTTGGAACTGGAATTAATACTACTGAAGAATAATATCACACGTAGGCAGGTCTGCTTGGACCAGAAACGATTATGTGCTAGACACAACCATGTTGAGCTTGTGGCATATTTTCAGGTGAAGAAAATCCAGGGAAGTGCATGACATTAACTATCTTTTGCGTTTGCAAATGTAAGCTTATTTATTTTTGGAACCTTTCAACTTGTATCACTTTTGCATGTCATTTGAAAGTTGAATTGGAACCCTGCAGTCTGTCCCTGGTGGACCGACTCCTTGTTAGGTTAGAGCAGTATGATTTGGTCAACATTTGCTTCCGTGTAGTTTCATGCATCAGATTTGTTACTTTGTTTTTGACTCTCCTGAGAATCAGGAGAGTCTAAAGGATGAGCAGTGTTAGGGGTCCGGCTTGTGAGGTAATGAGATAGACACAGCCATGTTGAGACTGTCAATCGGCCGGCCGTAGACCAAAAATTACCCCCCGCGGGTTAGGGGGAAGAATTTACCCGATGCTCCCCAGCATGTCGTAAGAGGCGACTAACGGATTCTGTTTCTCCTTTTACCCTTGTTAAGTGTTTCTTGTATAGAATATAGTCAATGTTTGTAAAGATTTTAGTCAAGCAGTATGTAAGAAATGTTAAGTCCTTTGTACTGGAACTTGCATTCTCCCAGTTAGGTCATATATATATTGTACTACGTTGCAAGCCCCTGGAGCAATTTTTTGATTAGTGCTTTTGTGAACAAGAAACAATTAACAAGTGGCTCAGGACGGGCGCTGTGGCGGGGTGGTAAGACGTCGGCCTCTTAATCGGAAGGTCGAGGGTTCGAATCCCGGTCGCGGCCGCCTGGTGGGTTAAGTGTGGAGATTTTTCCGATCTCCCAGGTCAACTTATGTGCAGACCTGCTAGTGGCTTATCCCCCTTCGTGTGTACACGCAAGCACAAGACCAAGTGCGCACGGAAAAGATCCTGTAATCCATGTCAGAGTTCGGTGGGTTATAGAAACACGAAAATATCCAGCATGCTTCCTCCGAAAGCGGCGTATGGCTGCCTTAATGGCGGGGTGAAAACGGTCATACACGTAAAATTCCACTCGTGCAAAAAACACGAGTGTACGTGGGAGTTTCAGCCCACGAACGCAGAAGAAGAAGACAAGTGGCTCTATCCCATCTCCCCCCTTTCCCCGTCGTGATATAACCTTGAACGGTTGAAAACGACATTAAACACCAAATAAAGAAAGAAAGAAAGACCAAAAATTTGAAGCTGTGGTGATATCTTGGATGTTTTTGAAGCTAGAGTTTTGAAACTTGCCACACTTCTAGGGTTTGATGATCTCCCGACATGACCCCAGTTTGTTTGATCCTCATCAAATGTTGGGGTCACAGCGGGATCATAAAAACTTCACATTCAGGATTTCTGTTTTTGAAGCTAGAGCCAACACATTTTTATGAGGGAGTCTTCTATTTGGGGATGGGGTGTTCACTGTAATTCAGTGAGTGTAATCAAATGGACCATGACGAAGGGAGTGGTAAAAACCGTTTGCTTTTCTTGATTTACTGCCCAGGAAATGTTTGTCCATGTTATTTAGGCTTAAAAAAGTGTGTATGTGTGTATGTAAGAGCTTTATCTTGCTAGTTCTTCTGTTACATCCAACCCCCACACACTCACCATTCGCATCTACCCCTAAATTCGTCCTTCCATCCATCTACTTAATTACTATTCCAGGTGAAGCCATGCATCCCTTACAACATCCCATCAAAGGCATTTTGTGATATTAGTCAAACACCAAACTGTTTAATTCTCTTTGTTTTTGTGTGTGTGCATTAGTGTGTGTAGTTCTTGAACATACACAGGCAGTTTAGGTTGCTCATCAATTGCTTTTCTTCTTCTTCTTCAGCGTTCGACGATGGCTGTGTCTAGATTCTTTGGCCCGTGATGTTGACGAAGTGGGCTGTCATTTCCAGATCAATTGCTTTAATTTCTTTAACCTGTACAATTCTGCCTGGGGCTGGCACTACCCAGATCCTCACAACATATTTCTGAAACTATTCCGAGATTTTGCTGGAGACCTCATGTAATCCTGAAACACCGTTTAATCTTCCTACTGAACTGGGCTGAAGTGCACAAACCAAAAGTTGGTGCCCCCAAAATAGTGGTCTTCTTCTTCTGCGTTCGTGGGCTGAAATTCCCACGTACACGTGTTTTTTGCACGAGTGGAATTTTACGTGTATGACCGTTTTTTACCCCGCCATTTAGGCAGCCATACGCCGTTTTCGGAGGAAGCATGCTGGGTATTTTCGTGTTTCTATAACCCACTGAACTCTGACATGGATTACAGGATCTTTTTCGTGCGCACTTGGTCTTGTGCTTGCGTGTACACACGGGGGTGTTCGGACACCGAGGAGAGTCTGCACACAAAGTTGACTCTGAGAAATAAATCTCTCGCCGAACGTGGGGACGAACTCACGCTGACAGCGGCAAACTGGATACAAATCCAGCGCGCTGCGTGTTTCTATAACCCACCGAACTCTGACATGGATTACAGGATCTTTTTCGTGCGCACTTGGTCTTGTGCTTGCGTGTACACACGGGGGTGTTCGGACACCGAGGAGAGTCTGCACACAAAGTTGACTCTGAGAAATAAATCTCTCGCCGAACGTGGGGACGAACTCACGCTGACAGCGGCCAACTGGATACAAATCCAGCGCGCTGCCGACTGAGCTACATCCCCGCCCCCAAAATGGTGGTTAACACAGCCCTTGGGTCGGATCGATTAAAAGTGAGATTTGTTCTGATTTCAACCAATCAGACCCCAGTTTGGATGCGTGCACCTCAGTCCAGGTCGCTAACGATTATGTTTGTAAACAAACTAATAATAATGATGTCATTTGAACTACAGATTCTGAACGATGTAGGTTGTATTCGACTAATATGGAATTTGTCAAGGAGTTCAATCAATCAATCAATCAATCAATATGAGGCTTATATCGCGCGTATTCCGTGGTACAGTTCTAAGCGCAGGGATTCATTTTTATATTTTTTTTATTTTATGCAATTTATATCGCGCACATATTCAAGGCGCAGAGATTTATTTATGCCGTGTGAGATGGAATTTTTTTTTTTTACACAATACATCACGCATTCACATCGGCCAGCAGATCGCAGCCATTTCGGCGCATATCCTACTTTTCACGGCCTATTATTCCAAGTCACACTGGTATTTTGGTGGACATTTTTATCTATGCCGAAACAATTTTGCCAGGAAAGACCCTTTTGTCAATCGTGGGATCTTTAACGTGCACACCCCAATGTAGTGTACACGAAGGGACCTCGGTTTTTCGTCTCATCCGAAAGACTAGCACGTACTTGAACCCACCACCTAGGTTAGGAAAGGGGGGAGAAAATTGCTTACGCCCTGACCCAGGGTCGAACTCGCAACCTCTCGCTTCCGAGCGCAAGTGCGTTACCGCTCGGCCACCCAGTCCCATTGAAGAGTTGAAGTGTCTCAATCCCTAATCGGAAGACGTTTGGGTCATGAAGGACCTATACTCTGCAAAGAGGCAGTACAAGGTTTATACCTATTCCAATAGCATGTGTCGTGTATGACCCATGGTTTTAAAGTTCAATTGATCGTACACAACTCACATCGAGACTGCATGATCTAGTGTAGGTTAAACTTAGATTTGCTGTTACACTGTACATGATTTTGTAGACTTGTGACTCAAAACCAAATGACTTCACCATCCATGATAGTTCACCAATGATCCTTGGTGCTAATTAGCTCAATGTTTTGAGGCTGAGAAAAGCACGCAACACACCAGTTCACTGCCTGAATCTCTAATTGTGAAATGAAAATCTGTCTTTTTACAGACAGCGTAAAATCAGAGGCGCCCAGCGTGTCAAAACCATTCCCTGTACAATCAACTGTTCATGGTTGCTTTGTCCACTTCTGAGAAGTGAATTGTTATTATGCTACGCAGTAAACTGAGTTTTTTTGTCATTGTGTGTGTGCTTGTTTGTGCCTTAGTTAGTTCAGGCTAGGGTCAATATCCGAGGGGGAAAATCTCTGCCTAGGCCCGGCTATTTTAAAGGCAATTTGATGACCTTTGCTGGCAGTGAGAACAGGCAGAAGTGAAGTTTCAAAGATTTTTTTCTTTGGTCCACATTTTTTTTTCTCAAGAGGACATTCGCTTTTCTCAGAAAATCAGAGATCAAAAGAGAATTCTCCAGCCTGTTGTTTGGTTAACCTCTGTTTTGAACTGCATGGTTGCAGCTTGGAAATGTTTGTATTATGAATTCATAATTTAGATGTACTTCATTGTGTGGCATGATTAGTATTATTACCTTCTGTTTATTTGTACTGTAATTCATAATGTAAATGTGTAATGTGCCAAGTCATGCTTTCATTCATGTGAAAAATTGAATAAATATTGAAACTCTTAAAATTCTTTAAGTCAGAGAGACAGAGAGAGAAAGAGAGAGAGAGATACACACGGATGCCTTGATGCAAAACACTGCACCAGATGAAATTTTGAAGGAACCAAAACTTCCAAGACCATTTATCCTGCCAGAAATAATTGAAAGCATCGTGAGACATCTGTTTCACCAAAATGATCACGGGAAACTTGAACTGAGTATGGAAAATACATCGATGAAAGCATTCATGAACGAATAAGATTTAGTATGTAAAAGAAACTAAAACACATTTCATGGAGATTCAATTCTCTCTCTCTTCTGCGTAGTTAGCAAACACAATGTTGCACACACACACGCACACACATACACACACACACTTTAAAGAAAGCAGCTCAAAGTTATCATTTTCAGAGAAAAGTTCTTAAAATATTGCATTTATGTTTATTTTTACCAACAATACACAACCTTCCATGAACAAAATTAATATTAAGAATGCATATGTGTGTAACACCCCTTTGATTACATGTTAATGAGTGTACAAACAATGAATTACTGGCACTGATTATGATGAGCACTTCTTTTATTTAATTTCTCAACTAAGATCAGCAGTATTTCAGATTATGTAGTACGTAAATTTGTACCACATTATTTTACACAACAAAACTATTGCGAGATAAAAAGCAGCATCATTGAATTAACAATTAAACAAAGCTAAACAAGTGGAAGAAAAACAGAGTTAAAATCCCAATAGATTTTTGGGAAATCCTTACTGCAACATTATATATAATTTTATTTAATCACAATAACAGTGAAAACAGTGAGCAAAAATGTAAAAGAAGGCCAAATAAGGATTGCTACAAGTTTTAATATAAATGCCCTGCTTAATTTATAGTAATACTGACTATCAATGTAAATGTTTCTTTTTACTACAAAAAATTGATATAGTGTGCCCTTTATGAAGAACGTGTACACAACCATCACATCATGCCCACAAACATACCCTTTCACTGCAATGAAAGATATCAGGCAAATACAGAAGCAGACTTGGAATACAAACCAAACTGCTCAAGGCCCCCAGGATTGACCAAAAAGGAATGAAAAAAAACCCAACAACTAACAAAACAAAAACAAGAAGCTTATGTAAACACGTGTGCACGCATACACGCGCACACACACACACACACATTCAGCAGGATCTCTGTAAGATTCACAGTTCACACAATGCTGAAATTATTATCTGTATTCCTCTACTGCCCATCCTCAAAGATCACCTATCCCTATCATGTTTGATTACCATAACCAAAATAATGTTTTCCTTTATTCCATGTCCTGTTTACCAGTCAATAAGACTTGTATGTCCTGTTTGTTTAGAGCACTTTGCACTATGTGACATTTGATGAATGTTCCCAGTTCTCTGTCTCAACTCATCATTCTCATCAGCATGTGTTTGCTATGGACAGCAACTGATATGACATGCAATGTTATTGTGTAAAAGCTGCATGATTCATCACAGCATGCATAGAAGTACAACCATGCTGCTGTGAGTGGTAGACACAGACGACATTTGGTAGCACTGACTGCCAGCTTCACAGTAATGCGTACCCCTAGCGCCGCTCTGCTTGGGTGGGAATGTTCTGAGCAAAACACTATGTGTTACTCCATACCCCCCGCCCTCCATGGAACTTCTTGACCCCAACATATTGGGTGGGGAGTTTGCCCAGTCGGTAGAGGCGCTGGCTTTAAAACCGGTTGTTACTATCAGCGTGGGTTCAACCCCCAAGTTCGGCGCGGGATGTGTGTCCCCAGAGTCAACTTTGTGCAGACTCTCCTCGGTGTCCGAATACCCCCGTGTGCATGCATGCGCACAATAAAGATCCCAGGGTCACAGCGAAAGCCTCAGGCCTTGGAAACACGCATACATGCAAAAACATGAAGCCCCGGTGACCGTTCGGCCAACAACCCATAAAGTAACCATTTCAGCACTGACCCAAGACGACCCAACCCGGTCCCTAGCCCATTTCAGGTCTCCTCTTGCAGCCGGCAGCCGGCTAGCCAGCTGTCTACATCATCCCCCCCCCCCCCCCCCCCCCCCCTGCATTTTTATTTTTTATGTTTAAATAAAGCCGGGGTTTTCCTTGTAACATGCTCCTAATGGCTTTGCCGTGAGGGCGTTAAACTTACATTTTCTCTTCTCTGTGAGCTTGCATAGGCACAAGAAAATATATGTAGCAAAATCAAACAATAAATCTCTTTTTCATTTGAAGAAGCATGACAAAAAAATCAACCCCACAAATACAACACACACACATATTTGTGTGTGTAATGGCCAACACAATTGAAAACCCAGTATTTTTATTATTCACTGGTCATTCAATACCGACACCAGCAGAAAGGCACAGTGATTTTGGTCTCGCTTGACCCCTCCCCCAAGTCCCTTTCTTTCCATATGCTTATTCTTTCACAGGTCACCCAAACCCAAAATCAGTGGTGACGCAGTTTTTAGTCCCCCAGCCTGTTCCCTCTCCCTTCAACCTCTGACTCAGCCGAGAAAAATATAATAAAAATGTATTAAAACTTGCATACATTAACGGATATGTCACAGATTTTTATGTGATGAAAAAGTAACTGGTCAAAATCAGAAGAAAGATGTGAACATTGTTGCTCTTCTACTTCAATGTTGTTGTACATATTTATGGACACATACGTCATCTGCTATTGTATGGACAAAGTGTAACAACATAAATATGTACAAACAAGAAGGGCAAAGCCCATACGACTCACATGCTTGACCTTGACCTTTACATGACCTTGACCTTCAGGGTCAAGGTCAAATAACTAAACCTAGCAATGACATCATACACTAAGAACTGCTTTACACATTTTTCCTACCAAAATACATGTGACCTTGACCCAAGGTCAAGGTCATCCAAGGTCATGCAACACAAAGCTGTTAATTCAAGACATAGGAAGTACAATGGTGCTTATTGGCTCTTTCTACCATGAGATATCTTGATCTTGATAAGTTACGCCAACAGGTCCCAAGCTTGGGAATATACGTTGGCGGAATTTGGGGAGAGCACTTGGTGTTTTAGTCAGCGGTTGGCAGCTTTCCTCTGAATTCGTTGACCGTTGACGACTGGATCGTGTTGTCATCAAGGTTGTTCCAGAAGATATGGTCACTTTTAGTGGTTCACTACCTTATTTTGGTCACATTTCATAAGGGTCAAAGTGACCTTGATCATATGTGACCAAATGTGTCTCATGATGAAAGCATAACATGTGCCCCACATAATTTTAAGTTTGAAACAGTTATCTTCCATAGTTCAGGGTCAAGGTCACTTCAAAATATGTATACAATCCAACTTTGAAGAGCTCCTGTGACCTTGACCTTGAAGCAAGGTAAACCAAACTGGTATCAAAAGATGGGGCTTACTTTGCCCTATATATCATATATAGGTGAGGTATTGAATCTCAAAAACTTCAGAGAAAATGGGAAAAATGTGAAAAATAGCTGTTTTTTAGACAACATTTATGGCCCCTGCGACCTTGACCTTGAAGCAAGGTCAAGATGCTATGTATGTTTTTTGGGGCCTTGTCATCATACACTATCTTGCCAAATTTGGTACTGATAGACTGAATAGTGTCCAAGAAATATCCAACGTTAAAGTTTTCCGGCCGGACGGCCGGCCGGACGGACGGACGTCCGGACGGACGGACGGACGGACGACTCGGGTGAGTACATAGACTCACTTTTGCTTCACATGTGAGTCAAAAACCCTTTCCAACTCTGCATGCAGTAGGCTGAACCAGATATAGTTCTTTTTAAAACAAGCCCAGTAAAATAAAATGCACATAATCAGACTTCCATATAACTGCAGTTGCAGATTTGATTAAAAGCTATCCCCTCTCCTCAAGACTGACATCAATGCTTGCGAGGGTAAAACTTATCGCGGTTAGTTGCCTCTGCCGGCTGGTAGCCAGCTCTTTGGAAAGAAGCTTCCAGATAGTCATATGCTGTGACATCTTCAATGGCCACTGGTATCTGAAACACAGAAAGAGTCATTTTATTTCTGATTGGTTTTGATACATACAGATTAGGAGGAGGATTCCAAGATTTTGAAATTGTTAATGACATAATTATGAATCTGGTAGTGGTAAGGTCTACCACGTACATGCAAACGCAAGGCAAAATAATAACAGATTAAAAAATAAAAATCTAACCTTTTCTTCTTCCAATTTCAAGTTCTGTTATGAAATAAAACCCACTGTCATCTTCCCTACCAATGTTAAGAACAATTCCATCCGCAGCTGCAGTAAATTCATTTTCAAACTGAAGATTTGGATTAGAGAATTGCATGTGCAAAACCTATAGTTTAGGGCAAATATTAGAATTAACATACATCGCACTTTTATTAGTTTCAATACGAAAAGTGGATTCTCTCATAGTTTTTTTACTGGAAGACCAGAAACCAACATCAGGGCACTTTATTTTTTGCAGGAGATCGATTGAAAGAAACTAAAACACAACCCCCCCCCCCCCCCCCCCCCTTCTTCAACATCAACTGATCAATCAGACTGAAAAAAGAATGAACACAGGATATAATTTATGAGTTGATTGAAATTATAATGCTTTCTGTTTGTAAAACCAGTGTCAGATTCCTGAAGCAGGCTAGCACATTTCTATTTCTCCAAGTACACTAGTGCACTCAGTGTAAATAATTTTAAAAAATCAAGTAAAGATCACTTAAATCAACACCAACAAAAAAAACGAAGCGGTGAAAATGTAACAAAAAAGCAGTTGCTCACAAACTGTTAAAAGCAGCTAAACCAAGTAACCAAATGAAGCAATTAAAGGTCACTAATTAAAAAAAACAATACTGTTTCCAAAAAAGCAACCAGAACTAAGCAAAACAAGAACAAAAATCAAAACATATAACTAGGGATAGGTAAAAATAAAAAATACAGGATACATGATTACATATCCCCTAATGATTTACTGAGTGTAAGTTAAGCCCTCTATCACAAGAAAGCATGCTAAGATAACCATTACAGTACACCTGCAAAGTTAATTGTAACTAATATGTAATTAATATGCTGGCTACTGTGACCATACCTCATGAGCTTATGCAGATAACTTACACACTTTTTGCCAGAAGCAGTTAAATTGTCACCTGCTTTGAACATAATGTTAACCTAGCAGTGATATTTTATGTAGACAAATTAATCTCTTGTAGTTGAAGAAAAGCTTAACTTGTCCACAAACCCACCCTGAGAAGATTTTAGGTACAGATCGAGTTGTTCTCAGACCTCAGTCTTACATCACTAAAACATACTTTTTTTTAATCTGACGCATTGTTCTGATCCCTGTTTAATTGACCGTCCCATAGTTTTGAAAATACATAGGATGTACAGTGGAACCCCCCTTTTAAGACCCCCCAATTTAAGACTTCCTCCCTTTTAAGACCTTGTTTTCTCAGACTTTCCGTTCATAACCTCTGTAAAATTACCCCCATTTTAAGACTCCCTCCTTTTTAAGACCTGATTTTTTTCAAATTTTTGGAGGTCTTAAAAGGGGGGTTCCACTGTATTCTGATTAAACAGTGTTTGTCTGCAGCCAGGAGATTTGGACCTATATATAATTATTGCCATTACATGTCATTCTGACCGAATTGTCTCGGTACCACACAGAGGAATATTAATTCAAAGGCAAACTAACCAGTTCCACCTTTGAACATTAATTCTCAAACAAACTGGTTCCAGGTTTTAACTGCTCACTGTTGTCTTCACCCTCCCAACTACATGTACTTTTATTTCCCTTTTTTCGAACAAAATTCTGGTAGGTACTTATTTTGACTGTCCGATTATTTCACGTTTGAATTTTCAGCTCAAGCGGTACAAGCTAATCTCCTTCTTAAAAGCTTAAGCTGTGAGAGAAACGCCAAAAGAAAACAAAACCCATGTTAGTGTTAATGCAATCCAATTCCCTTAATGAATACAAAAACAACAGTTACAATGGAATCTACTTCCAGTGAGCTAGCTTGCATTGGATTTTTTTGTTCAAGTGAACTAATTTGTACATCCGAACCATTACTAAATTGGTTATTTTCAACTTGCGCATTGTGACATTTAACTCAATCAAGCATGAGATTGTGAAATTGTAAAAAAAGAACAGAAAAGCATCCCAATAGAAATGGTAAACTTTTCACTAACTGCACTTTCCCAAATTCTTGATAAGCAGATTCCACTGTATAAATAAATATCAATGATTAAGTGACAACTAAAAACAGATAACCTATGAAATAACAGCACTAATTTTGTGTGCCAATCCCAAGTTTCAGCAGTTCTTCCTTAATGGATGGATAAACTGAAGCATCTTCTATTGTGACTGGAATCTAGAAGGAAACAAATCAACAAACAACTTATTGATATGTTACTTGAAGTGTTGAACAAATTCTCTCAGTATATCACTCTAAAGTGTTAAAATGTGTGTGTGTGTGTGTGTGTGTGTGTGTGTGTGTGTGTGTGTGTGTGTGTGTGTGTGTGTGTGAGAGTACACATGTGTGTGTGCATGCATGCAAGTGTGCATGTGTGTGTGTGTGTGTTTGCGTGTGTGTGTGTTCATTTGTCCTCATACTCACTAAGTGTGTGTGTGTGTGTGTGTGTGTGTGTGTGTGTGTGTGTGTGTTTGCGTGTGTGTGTGTGTTCATTTGTCCTCATACTCACAAAGTGTGTGTGTGTGTGTGTGTGTTTGCGTGTGTGTGTGTGTGTGTTCATTTGTCCTCATACTCACTAAGTGTGTGTGTGTGTGTGCGTGTGTGTGTGTTTGCGTGTGTGTGTGTGTTCATTTGTCCTCATACTCACTAAGTGTGTGTGTGTGTGTGTGTGTGTGTGTGTGTGTGTGTGTGTGTGTGTGTGTTTGCGTGTGTGTGTGTGTTCATTTGTCCTCATACTCACTAAGTGTGTGTGTGTGTGTGTGTGTGTGTGTGTGTGTGTTTGCGTGTGTGTGTGTGTTCATTTGTCCTCATACTCACTAAGTGGGTGTGTGTATGGGTGTGTGTGTGTGTGTGTGTGTGTGTGTGTGTGTGTGTGTGTGTGTGTGTGTGTTTGCGTGTGTGTGTGTGTTCATTTGTCCTCATACTCACAAAGTGTGTGTGTGTGTGTGTGTGTGTTTGCGTGTGTGTGTGTGTTCATTTGCAGTGATGTACATTTTAGTCGGTCTCCGGTCTCTGACCGATCCAATTTCCCCAGGACCTATAGCTTTAACCCCAGCAGGACACAGGTCCGATTAACCTACAGAAGAAGTGGTCAAGGGTCCGATCGTTTTTGACAATGAAGCGGACATGCGGACTGTTCAATTTTCAAGAGGAAAGCTTGTTTCGGTTTTGCCAAGCGAAAGTAAACACTGCGTGAGGAAAGCTGGTTTCGGTTTTGCCAAGCGAAAGTATGCACTGCGTGTGACCAGTTTGTTGAGTGAACGAGGCACCATATGGGATCTGATTCTTTGAATTAATTTATCCTCAAGTTGGATCAAGAAGAAAAAAAGAAAACCGAACCCATATGGTGCCTCGAGTGCATTCATTGGCTCAGCAATAAATCATTGAGAGAGGATTCAGTGCACAGAACTTGGTGTGCACGGCTCGAAGAAACCGATTGTGTGTCAAAACCCAGGACATGATCCTGAAAGCAAAACTTGAGGGACCCGCAGAACGGTCAGATGCCTACCTGAAAAACATTGTCGACAGATGGGCAGTGAAAAAAAACCGACAACTGTTCAAATAACTTTGAAATGTGATTCAATCCTTTGAGTATCTAGTCATGACAGTTGCGGAAGGTGGAAGAATTTAAACTGAAAAATCTTTTTAAATGCGGTTTTACGAGTCGTGTTTTTGTCCTATTGAAATTGCAATCTCAGGACACTGTGTCCTATTGATTTTCAGTCTTCAGGACAATTGTCCTAAAGGCTGCTAGAAAAATGTACATCACTGCATTTGTCCTCATACTCACTAAGTGTGTGTGTGTGTCTGTGTGCATGCAAGTGTACATGTGCATGTGTGTGTGTGTGTCCTCATACTCACTAAATGTTACATGCAAGTAACATAACACAGGCTGTTTTCCTCCATCATTTTCATTACACAATTACTTCCCTTCAAACTGGGACTGCTATCAGCTATGAAAGTATCTTGCGTCAGTCTTCACCCAATACCTCATTCATTTATGTTATTTGTGTACGATTCTTTCATATGTTATTTTAAACTTAGAAATATTGCATCTTTAAAATAAGAATGTTTAGAATAATGAAAATCATCTGCAAAAACCATTGTTGGAGAGAAATGCAGCAATCTTCAGAGTAATTATCAGCCTCCTTGCATCTGTATCACGCTAAATGTACCTGCACATGCCTTAAATTTGTCCAAATAAGGTTTAATAAACAGCACACACTACAACACAAGGCAGCCATTGCCAGTATCAGTTTCACACTCCATGCAAAAGCCACTTTAAGTGCACATATGTGACAACCAACCAAACAAAACAAAAATCTTTATACTTGGATGACCAAACTTTAAAATATAGATCTTAATTTCAAATAAAACACGTACTAACTTTACCTTGTGTTTACATTTCCACTGTTTCTTTATCTGTTTGTTTGCCATTATGACAACTGTTTTATGCTACCATCCAATCTAAGAGACTTTTAAAATGTTTATTTTTCGGCCACATTTTACTCTATTTAACCACTCTTGTAATGGAATAATAAATGAATGAAAAAAATATGCATCTTAGAATTTCTGGAGGACAGAAACAGTATCTGAAAGAATTTTCCAGCAGCCTTAGCCATGACTGTCACTTTTTCTTATTTTCAGTCACATTTTGGGCAATTATCTTACACTCTTACCTGATGCAGAAAGCTACATAAGTACATTTAAGTGTAATCGTGTAATGATTTAATAATCCTTCAAAACATATCTCAGACTTTTTTGAGGACAGAAACTGTCCCTGAAATGGTAAGCCATGAGTGTCACTATTTTTCATTTTCAATTCATATTTTGGGCGGATCTTATCAGATGTAAAAAGCCATATTAAAGTATAATTGTGTGATGATTAAATACTCCTTCAAAACATATCTTAAGATCTTTTTTCGAGGACAGAAACTGTACCTGAAAGGGTTTCCCAGCAGCCATAGCTGCGAGAGTGTTGCGGGCCACCTTGCCGGAGCGAGTTTTGGGCAGCTTGGGTACGATCAAGGCTTTCTTGAAGGCCGCCACTGGCCCCACAGACTTGCGCACCGCTTCTATCACATTCTTCACCATCTCCTCGTGACTCGTTATGCAATCTGCACAAGGCATTTCACATTTACATAAAGATACAGAAAAATATCATCATCATCATCATCATCATCATCATCATCATCATCATCATCTTCATCATCATCATCATCATCATCATCATCATCATCATCATCATCATCATCATCATCATCATCATCATCATCATCATCATCATCATGTCATCTCAATATTTTGACAAGACATGCCTCATGTCCAAGACAGGAGCATTAGGCTGCTTTGAGTCAAAATATCAGACCCTATCGTCATGCAAGAAACACAATAGCGGGAAGATGTTTTTGGTGGGTGGGTGGATGGGCTTGTTAGTGGGGTAGATGGGAGGCCGAGTGGGTTGGGTGGGTTGGGAGAGTAGGGGTACACCCTTCCACGCTTAAATGACGCTGTCAAAATACGAATAAATTCAGCAACATACAAACACACACACCTACATCTATAATCTCATTGAGATCAAAACTGACCATGTTTGATGACACACAGTCCAAGGGGCACCATCCCCTTCAGTTTGTCTGGAACCCCGACCACCGCTGCTTCCACCACATCACCACACTCCAAGATCGCCTGCAAACATTCAAACCAATAAAATAGTAAAGCAATAAATCAATTAATAAAATAATTCAAATCAATTAATGTCAAAAATGTACCCAGTGGATAGCTATAGTTTATCAAACATACAACATTCAGAAATGATTGAAAACGAATTAAAATTGTAAGCACATTTTAATGACAATAACGCCTTCTCCTCCCTCATATACACAGCACACTATGCACACAGAGAGAGGGATCAGCAGTCACAAGTCACGTGACTGCTGAGAACTAAAGGGAACTAACTTCAATCATTTCTGATGATTACTATTGTGAACCTGTGACTGTGTACAATCTTTTCAGATTACCGTTAGTTTGCCTTTGTAACAAGTGTGTGTATCAAGTCATCACTCTCAGATAGCTTAAACTTTAAATGGATACAGAAACAAAATCAACCATAAACTCTTAGTAAATCATTAAAAGGAAAACCTAGATATTTTGAATTAGGTATGTTACTGTTTATGATCATCAGTCATTGTATCTCTCTCTCTAGTCTCGGCAAAAAGAGAACACTGTGTGAAAGTTGTGATTTTCTAGCGTGCAAACACCAGAAATACTTGCTCACTAGAAATACAGAGCAAAAGACAAAGCTCGTGGGATATTAACACACTGTACACCCACCTCCTCCAATGCACCAGCGGACATGCGATGTCCAGCAACGTTGATGACATCATCGCTACGAGACATGACGCATATGTAGCCATGCTCATCTCGCACACCAGAGTCCATCGTAGCATAGTATCCCTGAAGGAAATTGGTTAAAATGGTGGTGGTTTTTCTTTTACAATGAACAGCATTGACTTAAAATCATGCCTGGCTGTCTTGCAATAAAAGATACTGGAGAAAAAGAAGCAAAATGCTCCAAATGCAGAAATAATAATAATAATAATAATAATAATAATAATAATAATAATAATAATAACATTTATATAGCGCTAAATCAAAAACTTTCGTTAAAAAGGCTTGCTCTAAGCGCTTGACAACTAAACTAAAACGTCATTCACACTCTTTACAATGATGTACAAGAACTTCATGTCACACTCTTTCATTCAGTATAGCACCATTCACACAGTTGTTATTCTGTACAAGACAATAAGTTAGTCTAACATTTAGAATGTTCATAAGATGAAAACAAGAGAAAACCAGACTGATTAAAACAACTGCTTAGAAAGCACTTTAATCACAAGGTTAATCCTAATGGCTTTGGCAAGCACAATCTTTCAATAATAAGTAACTTGATTTTTCCTCAAAGTGTTAAAAAAATACATTTTTAATAATTCCGAGAAAAAACTGCTTTCTGTTCATGTTTATATACTGCTGTTTGAAACACTCACAGGCTTCTGTGTGAAGTATGTTTCTTTGAAACGCTCATCTGCTTTCCACAGGGTGGAGAATGATGGTGGTAGAGGCAGCCTAGTGTTGGAAAATAAGCACAGAAGTGAATCAGTGAATGACCAAGCAGCTGACCAGCTTCACTGTGTTGTTAGATCTTTATATTAAAGAAAGAACAGACACACACACACAGGGGAGACAAACTCAGAGACACAGGTAAAGGTCCAATTCATTCTTCTTACTCGGCGTGACGTTATCAAATGGATCGGCTAGCTTTAGCCCTAAGGGGCACAACTCCGCTCATAATCTCTTCGCGCCGCCATATTGGATGCCGTCTTTGTTAGTTTTCTTCATTGCACTCTTGTTCTTTTTGCGTATTTCACTGTGTATGCAGACAAAATGAAGAAAACAACCGTCAAGGCTCAAAAGCTGGAAGTTGGGAAGTACATTGACAGTCTTGTGCCGATTGTAAGAGCCCGATATGTTGAGAAACTGAAAGATATCGACGGCATAGACCCGTACGACTCATCGACAATGTTTGACTCGGTTCATGAGATGATAATAGCCTTTTGAACCTGTAGAACAAACAAAACCAAAATGTAAATTTATGACAACAACAAAAGTCAAAAGTAAATCTTATATTAAAAAAGTCTACAAGGAACTAACATTTAGTTTTAGTTTTAGTGCAGCAATAATGGTACAGGTAATAAATTAATATTTTTTAAAAATGTTAGCGCCTGCATCAAAATTAGTTGTCACCCTGATGGTAAACAACTTTAGGGATCCTAAAGTGTGCCTGCTCACTGCAGTTTTTGGCCACACAACGTGTCATTTTCACTTTTGTCGAGTCGCCACCCAACGCTCAAGCACTGTCAGAGATCGTGCAAGGCATCCAACATGGCGGCGGATGACCAATTCCAGAGAGTTACGACCCGTGATTCTCATACCGCGCGCGCCGAGTAGAAATGCTGTTGATAACTTGAGTTTCTGCAATGGGCCTATATAGTCACACTCTTTGACTCTGATTAAACTGTTGGTTGTCCATTCAAATGCCAGTTACCAGTGCCAGCTCACACAATTGAGTGCAAAACTAAGATTGTTTCATAGTCATTTTCTAGATTTCACGTACCTACTTGACATTTCGGCGAGAGATTTATTTCTCAGAGTCAACTTTGTGTGCAGACTCTCCTCGGTGTCCGAACACCCCCGTGTGTACACGCAAGCACAAGACCAAGTGCGCACGAAAAAGATCCTGTAATCCATGTCAGAGTTCGGTGGGTTATAGAAACACGAAAATACCCAGAATGCTTCCTCCGAAAGCGGCGTATGGCTGCCTAAATGGCGGGGTAAAAACGGTCATGCACGTAAATGCCGTGGGAGTTTCAGCCCATGAACGAACAAACAAACAAACCTACTTGACATAGATTTCTCCCAGTTCCTCAACCTCGGCTTCCTTCCCAGCAGCATTGAACACCTTCACTGCAACACAATAATGAAGGATGTTCAAAGCCTCAAATTAATTGGCAGAAGTCGACTTCACAAAGCTCGCTTCACTAATTATATATGATTACAAAATGTTTATATAATAAATTATAAAAATGTTATCGTATATAATTGATCCTCTGCCTCCCGCACAGTATCATGCCGTTTCCAATGCAGTTCTCATGAGACCAAATGATCTACCTAATGAAGCAAGGCTCGCTCTCATTTGCTCAACCTATGCCGTCTCTCTGCATGAAAGAGGGAAATCAATTTTGCCCAAGCAACATTAACACTGGCTATTTTCGTCCAACATTATTGTTACACAATATTACTTCCCTTCAAACTGGAACTGATGTTGGCTATGAAAGTATCTTGCATCAGTCTTCACCCAAGGACGCTGTCAATTATTTCTACTGTCAATTATTACTGAATCTGCATGTGGATTATCTAGCAGACAATATTGGACACTCTGGGAGTCATTTAATTAATGTGTTCACAGCAACAAACAAAGAGAAACATTGAACACCTTCACTGCAATATAAACAACAGAGACATGTAAAGCCATATATATATATATATATATATATAGCAGTAATACAGCTTCACTGCCACACAACAACCAAGACACTGAACCTTCAACGCCAGATGACCGACACCCACTCTAACTAAACATCTTCATAACAGTAACATTGTATGGGCACTTAACACCTTCACTGCATCAAAACAAGAGAAGGTCAATCAATGCAACACAACACTGAAAATAACCATGCTCACAACAGCCACAGAACACAATCCTAAGCCTTAATTCTCCACTCCCCTCCTTCCTGCAAGCCCCCTTCACATCAAAATCAAGTACAGTCAAACCTGTCTGTAATGACCACAGAAGCGATCAACAAAAAGCAGTCTTTATGGATAGATGATTGTTTTATGGAAAGGTGAATTACAGACAAAATAAAAACTCATCAGGGATCTTTTCAGGCGCTCGTTTCAGACAGGTCATGGTTGTTTTCGAGAGGTGGTCGCCAAGGCAGGTGCGACTGTAAAAAAAACTAAATTATGACTTGCTTGACGCTCAAACTTTAAAACATTGACAGCTTAAACTTTTCTTCAACTTAAAGTCAAGTGCTTGTGCGTGAAAGTGTGCACGTACCATTCCAGCCAGGCACAGGTTTACCGGTGACACCTGAGGGAGGGTTCAGATCCATGTCAAGTCCGTAACACGTTGAAGTGATGGGCCAGCCAGTTTCTGTCACAAATGTGGAACATTTAAATTATATCACATAACTGTCTTTCTGTTAGAAGGGTTAATCTTGTCAAATCTAAAGCTTGCTAAATATTTCTGCATCTGCATCTGCATGGGTAACGCCGGCAGAATCCAAAACTTTGGCTTAGTTACCGGCGGAACCAAACCTAATACACAGTCGAATCTCCCTTGGTCTTTTAACTATTAGTTATGTTTTGACTACATCTTTTCAGATAGAATGGGAATCAATACAAGGGTGATGGGTGATATTTATGTGTGTGTGTGATTGTGTGTGTGTGTGCGTGTGTGGTGTGGTGTGGTGTGGTGTGGTGTGGTGTGTTGTGTTGTGTTGTTGTTTGTGTTGTGTTGTGGTGTTGCGTGTGCGTGCATGTTTGTGTGCGTGCATGCTTGCGTGTGTGCATGCACAGTGATTCTTAAAAAAGTAACCTGACAGATGTTTATAAAACTTTACATGTGCGTTATATTCCAGACATTTTTTTAATTTTGTTGTTGCGATAAATGTATTCAAAGATGTCATATCCGCTTTATAGCAAAAGTTGAGGTGGCACTGTGGTGATCCCATTTTATACCTGTCTGCCACCAGTTGTCCAGGACTGGTGTCTGCAGCAAGTTCTTGGTCCAGTCCATGGTCTCATGATCACAGTGCTCACCAGCCACAAACAACACCTTAAAGCTGGGTCGCAGAAAACAAAAGTTGCTTTATTGAATGTTCCTTGCACCAGGTAGTTCCTAGTAATCTTGTCTTTCCGATCGTCAACCCCCCGCCCCCCCTTCCACCACTCTGCAATTGCTTATTTTAAGGCCAAAGACATGAGATGTCTTTTCAATATTTGACTTTGAATTTAGTTTGCTGTACAGTGGAACCCCCCTTTTAATACCACCCCCCCCACACACACACACACACACACACACAATTTAAGACGCCCTCCCTTTTTTAAGGATGTGTTTTCTCAGACTCTCTGTTCATAACCTCTGTAAATATACCCCCATTTTAAGACTCCTTTATTAAGACCTGGCTGATTTTCTCAGATATTTGGAGGTCTCAAAAAGTGGGGTGGGGAGGGGGGGGGGGGTGGGGGTGTTCCACTGTTTATGTATCAAGAACATCTTCACTACCCCATTGTGCTCCCATAATAGTGTTAACTACCGGATAAATTATGACCTAAAACTCAACCAAAAAATTATGCACATATATTTTGTTGCATTCTGCATTGATGCTAACAAAAAATCAACACTGTCACTAGTCCTGTACATGTATCACAACCAATGCTTACACTTAGCACGTCGCACCTATCTGTTACTTTGAATGAGATATTTACTTAAATATGCATGCATTGCATGCACTCACAAATCACATTTAATGCTTGCAAAAAGATGTGTTAATTCTAAAAAGTAAAACACAGGACAACTTTGAGGGGGTTAAAACAACAGTCTGCTCACATTCAATTCATGGGTTACAAAGCCATTTTGTTAGAAAAGAAAGTGCATAATTTACAAAGACCATATTCACCGACTATATGTTCAGCTGCGAGTTACTTTCATTGATTAATATCATTATCAGTATCAATTAATATCAGAACTCTTTTACTGAATACTTTACCTGTAGTTAAAAGCAACAGATCCATAGATTTGGTTCAGATGAGTACAGGCCATTGAATTTTAAGCATACAGCTAGCAAATCAAATTCTATAGCTAGTCATTCATCACAGCGATTCACCAACTACATTATTGTAACAGCCCAGCAGTGGTACACAGGAAAAATAAAAATTTGAGGTGGTTTCAGATGCTGAAGCCGTTTTAGCTACTACGGTGATATTTCGGATTTTAACTGGCATACAGGAGACCATTATTGAGCCCCTTTAAATAATGAGTTTGTTACCTCGCTTCTTGCCCTGTTCGCACAAACACCCTTATCCAAAAAACATCACCGCCACTCGACGCTTCCTACTAGACGAGATAAGCACTGTCAGCGAGGCAACCGATTGCATCAGACCAGATGCGGACACAACCATCCAAACATCAAAAAATTACCCGGCGGCATCATGCCGTTAGTAACTGTAGAGCCGAGAGGTAAGTCCCGCAAGTTTAAAACTGTCACGTGACTTTGGCGGGCCGAAACGGGGTTTTGTGAATGGCAATTAGCGCGACTTACAGAACAAACAGCGCCACCATGCCGTCAAGTGCCGCTAAATCTTTTCCCTGCATACCACTGCTGTACTACACAGGCATAAGAGACATAACATGTTACAGACAAATTCTGTCTTGTGTAAGCGAACGTATTCATCAACACAGATCTGTCATGGGATAATTAAGAGCTAGCATCTTTTCACTTAGAGTAAGACCAATTCCAAACTCAAGAACCCAGCTACTGTTGGATTAATTTTGTACACGGCATTAATATCAACAACTAGAATTAACTCAGACAAAATTCTGATTCTGCACTATATCAACATCTAAAATTACTTCAGAAACAATTTCCCATTCTGCACGCATAAAGCATGCAGCCATGCTGTTTGATTATTGGTATGTGTTCAGGTGGAAATATACGCTCTCATTCCACGTAAAATCCTGAAATATCTGTGATGATTGATGAATATACGTTCAATCTAAACAAGAAATTGCAAAAGACAATATTCGTATGTAGCATATAAAAGCACACCTGTCTGTAGGTAGATACTTCTTAGCAAACTTCCCTTCGGGATCCTGTGACAACACAGCAAAGCAAGACACAAAATCAAAACATGTCTTCACAAAATGAAAGAGGCAGTCCTTCTCGTGAAGACAGTGCGGCTCACCGTCTCAGACCTGGCCAGGCTTCTACATGGAGTAAGACCATCCCTCCCAGGGGCGTATCAGTTCATCCCCGGAAAATTTTGAAAAAAAGGATGCAAAATGGTGCAATCTGGTGCATTCTGAGGATGATCATTACCAGTTTCAGGCAGCAGATTTTGTCACTGATTAATACCCCAAAAAAAACACAATTTATTTTTTGTTGTTTTTTTGGCTGGGTTTCCGGAAACCCCAGAACCCCCCCCTCGTCCGCCCCTGCCTCCACTAACTTGGTCGCATACCAAAAATCAACACCCTAACTGCTTTTACAAAATTATTTCATAAAAAAATCACGCTGTGCACAGAGAGCACCCAGGCTATTCATTTCTTTTTTAATTGGCATGTGACCAAGTGGAGGGGTGTCTTATCCCATGTACATAAGCCCAGAAAGATCTGAGACCGTTTTCACAAGAAGGACTGTGCCTTTAAGCTGTGGTGACTGGAAAACCCCTCCCGTGCATCTCTGTCAAGTTCCAACAATGTTGAAAACAATTAAAAGTATGTGGTAAAAAAGGTTCAAGACAACATAGCATGCCATTTTATCGGTAAACTGAAAGGATTACAGTGGAGTCCAGCTATAACGAACCTGGGTATAACGAAATCCCTCTTTTAACAAACTGCCATTGATTTCCCGGCAGACAGCCTTCTATTTCTTACTTGTTACTTTCCGGCTACATCAAAACTTTTGAACTCATTTGCATAACGAACCCCTCTTTTAACAAACACGTTTTCATCGCCCCAGAGCCATTTTGTCTCTAAAAGTCACAAGGCTACAACGAACTGATGTCAATAATTGTCTCCAAAGACAAAAATACACAAAAATACACAAACACAAGTGCACATCGTGTGATGAGCGAACTCTGAACAAACTAACAGCGGGAGGTGCACGGAACAGATCAAACCAAAACCGAAAGTTGTGGTGACGTCATGACATTTTGCGATGTACGTCAGCGAAGCTCGTGCACATGTGGTCTGTCTTGCTAAAAACAATGGCTGACGAACATGGTTTTGAAATCTGGAACTGTTTTTTTGTTTTCTCCGATCCGTGACCGAGTGACGCGATATAGAACCACGCGTTCGTTTGAATCAATACTCTCCTCAGGCAGTGAAGTCTCCTAAATTGCTCAATACTGTGGACAGTCCGGAGTGCAGTTATGTCCCGTGAATGAGCGAGTCAAAGTTTTATCGTGAAAACTGACGCTTTTCATGCACCTCCCGCTGTTAGTTTGCCTCTCTCTATGGATTATATTATGAAGCTGTTGAAAACATGCAGAGATTGTACTCTCCAAGGAAAGATCGATGGGACGATCATTTGAAGGTGATTGGGAAAACTTGTCTTGAGGCCATTTAGGGTTGAAAACTCTACAGCGAATTACTGATATAACGAACTAAAATGTATCTCCCTTGAGATTCGTTGTACCCGGACTCCTCTGTATAACCACATCATGAGAATTGCATGGATTCTGCAGATCGACACAAGCAACATTGAGACAGAGAAGTAAAACATCTAGCTAAAAACTGCAAAGTAAAAACTGATATGACAAAGTTGGATTTGCAAAATGAAGGGAGGATATATTGTGATTAACACTCATTTACCCGCATATGTTATTCTTCCAACATCTCCCGCCCTTCTCATATCCTGTCATGGGCGGGGATGTAGCTCAGTCGGTAGCGCGCTGGATTTGTATCCAGTTGGCCGCTGTCAGCTTGACTTCGTCCCCACGTTCGGCGAGAGATTTATTTCTCAGAGCCAACTTTGTGTGCAGACTCTCCTCAGTGTCCGAACACCCCCGTGTGTACACGCAAGCACAAGACCAAGTACGCACGAAAAAGATCCTGTAATCCATGTCAGAGATCGGTGGGTTATAGAAACACGAAAATACCCAGCATGCTTCCTCCGAAAACGGCGTATGGCTGCCTAAATGGCGGGGTAAAAAACGGTCATACACGTAAAATTCCACTCGTGCAAAAAACACGAGTGTACGTGGGAGTTTCAGCCCACGAACGCAGAAGAAGAAGATATCCTGTCATTATTGTAATTAATCTGCATTTCAACGTGATTAAAGCATCTCTGGTCACATTGCACTTTTGGGCCAAAAAAAACCTATCTTAACAAAAGTGTATAATTTTACGCAAAGCAACATCTGACAGCAAAATTCAAATAAGGAGGGTGTAGAGATATTCTTTCAATGATTTTTGTGTCCTCTGGTTTTAGAAACAAAAACATCAGGAAACAAGCAAGGCAAGATTTAGAACAATTTATTTCAGAAAGCCACTTCAAACCGTGCTCATCTCACTAGATTTGTTCAATATTCTTATCAGGCTAAGTGTAAAGATGAATTTTAAAAATAACGGACGGGGGAAAAAGGTGTGTGTTGCTTTACAATATAACATTGTATTGCAATGCTGATATCTTCTCAAGCAAAACACCTTCAAAGCCAAGCAAAACATACAGTGCCACAACAGTCAAAAGCAAACCAGAAGAACTGTTAAGGCCTAAAAAAAAATAGGTGTGGTTACGGTAACCCGACCTACCCTATTTTTAGGGGCCGACCCTATAGCTTTTGATTACATTTGTCAAAACAAAACAAAAAAAACCTAGTGCAGAACACGCAATGAAAGCGAAAGCGCTCGAGTCGCACACTTATTTCCCTGTCAAGTAGGTTTAATTTGCACACATTAGAAAAAAAAGTTTAAAAAAAAAAAGTGATTGCCTACCTTCCTACCCTATTTTTTTTGGCTATGTTACCTTAACCACACCTATTTTTTTTTTGTGCCTAACCTACCTCTGCCCTGATGGCTCTGAGTGCAGTGGGGGCAGTGAACATTCCTTTCACGTTGTGATCGCGAATGACACGGAAAAACGTCCCAGGGTCAGGTGTGCCCACAGGTTTGCCCTGAAAAAACAAATCATCAAGATTTGTTATAACAATTGAAGCCGGAACAAGATACACCACACAATTCAAACAGTTGTAATCGTGAATGTGTATAGCTTATCATTTTTAGAACGTGTTTATAAGCAGTCTGCTTGTTATCGTTCTATATGTTGTTTTTGTCAAACGATTGCACACAGCAAAATGAATAAAACATGCTTAAACCCATTCAAACAGAAATAAAGAAATTCATTCCAAAGAACAAGAACTTAACTTTCAAACCATCTAATAAAGCACTCAAGTAACTAACAAATGCATTGTACTAACTTGAAAAACAGTTTGAACAAAATGAGGAGGAGAGAGGGAGTCCAATTCAATGTACAGTGGTACCTGTGATGAAAGGACACCCTAGGGACCAGCCAAAAGTGTCCCTACATTGCAGATGGCCTGTCATGACAGGTATACTTTGGTAGAGATAATATAACAAGTCGCGTAAGGCGAAATTACTACATTTAGTCAAGCTGTGGAACCCACAAAATGAAACTGAACGCACTGCATTTTTTCACAATGACCGTAGTCCGCCGCTAGTGCAAAAGGCAGTGAAAGTGACGAGCCTGTTTAGCGCGGTAGCGGTTGCACTGTGCTGCATAGCACGCTTTACTGTACCTCTCTTTGTTTTAACTTTCTGAGCGTGTTTTTAATCCAAACATATCATATCTATATGTTTTTGGAATCAGGAACGGACAAGGAATAAGATGAAATTGTTTTTAAAACGATTTCGGAAATTTTATTTTAATCATAATATTGTCATATTTTTAATTTTTAGAGCTTGTTTTTAATCCGAATATAACATAATATAGCTATTCTGATGAACACGTGGGGGAATTCGGGGGCTGTGATTGGATGGTATCTCCCGATCATCAAAGCATATATTGCTGCCAAAGTCGGCCATTCTCCGCAATATCCAAAAGCATATTGAGTAAAATGGCCGACGCATGGTTCCGGTTTACCCATCGGCGATGTTTCTATCGACAACAGCTTACACTGACAACTTAAAAAGCTGTTTCAACAACTGTGTTGTGAAGTCGAATGCACTTGGAGTCAGTTTTTCTTCCAAAGTCAGAAAGCGTGTAGCGGTGTGCATGTCTGCGCGAACATGATGCGCGTAAGAAGTTTGTCTGCTATCAAAACCTGAGATCAACGCATCGACGCAAAAACTGTCATTTTGTAAGTTTGGAACAACAAATCAAGGTCATAACAGCTATATAATCGCTATTGTGTTTTCAGCGTAGCAATAGGGTCCGATATTTAGACTCGAACAAGTATAATGCGACTCGTCTTCGACTCGTCGCATTATACTTGTCTCGTCTAAATATCGGACCCTATTGCTACGCTGAAAACACAATAGCTGTTATTTATATGTGTGTGGAATCAAAAAATGATTCAGACTAAGATGCACGTAATTTTGGATCGTTTTATACAAAAAATAATTGTAATTATAATTTTCAGATTTTTAATGACCAAAGTCATTAATTAATTTGTATGCCTCCAAGCTGAAATGCAATACCAACGTCCGGCCTTTGTCGAAGATTGCTTGGCCAAAATTTCAATCCATTTGATTGAAAAATGAAGGTGTGACAGTGCCGCCTCAACTTTTACAAAAAGCCGGATATGACGTCATAAACGACATGTATTGAAAAAATGAAAAAAACGTCTGGGGATATCATACCCAGGAACTCTCATGTAAAATTTCATAAAGATCGGTCCAGTAGTTTACTCTGAATCGCTCTACACACACACACACGCACAGACAGACAGACAGACAGACAGACACACACACACACACACATACACCACGACCCTCGTCTCGATTCCCCCTCTATGTTAAAACATTTAGTCAAAACTTGACTAAATGTAAAAAGGGACAAGAGAAGGTGTCCTTTTAAGGGAGGGTCCACACATCGCAGGTACTGCTGTACCTCAAACAGAACAGACGTGTTGCCGTGAAGAAGAGGAGCGTAGGCAATGTAGGAATGACCGACCACCCAGCCCAGGTCAGAGGCAGCCCACCACACGTCCCCTGGGTTCATGCCGTACACGTTGGACATGGTCCAATGCAGTACCACCGCGTAGCCGCCGCTGGGACGCACCACTGCCTGTAAAAGCAAAGAGAAGATATCTCACAAGAAGACTTTTTTTCATCTCTGGGAAGATATTTTCTTCTTGGTACAGGAGGATTAGACACTATATAAAATAATAATAATAATGGACATTTATTAATCGCCCTTTCTCACAAGAGCTCACGGCGATTTACATATTAATTTCTGCCGTGTGAGATGGAATTGTTTACACAATACATCACGCATTCACATCGACCAGTAAATCTCAAGCCATTACGGCGAATATTTACTTTTTACGGCCTGTTATTCCAAGTCACACGGGTATTTTGGTGGACATTTTTATCTATGCCTATACAATTTTGCCAGGAAAGAATTTTGTCAATCGTGGGATCTTTAACGTGCACACTCCAATGTAGTGTATATGTAACCCCACACAAATCATTTCAGAACACAGGAACAATTCTACCTCTTAAGATGACATTATTTCCTGTCAAATATCCTACTTGGCAGAGGGGGATAAAAAATAATGCAACTCACTTTATTTTTTGATTCCATCTTTTTAAGATTATAATGCCTTGTTTTAGATAAACGAGTTGGTTTCACAAGTTGACAGTCCCTGCAGCATTCACCTTCTTCTTCTTCTTCAGCGTTCCAGAATTGTCTGGTTACGTGTGAGCTCGTTTTGGCCATTTGAGTTCCCCATACTATACTCTGAGAGCATAGTCAGCTTCACTCCGCTTTCGTTGAGTAGGCATGCTGGGTATTTTCGTGTTTCCATAACCCACCAAACTCTGACATGAATTACAGGATCTTTTTCGTGCGCACTTGGGCTTGTGCTTGCATGTACACACGAAGGGGGTTAAGTCACTAGCAGGTCTGCACATAAGTTGACCTGGGAGATCAGAAAAATCTCCACTCTTACCCCACCAGGCGGCAGCGACCGGGATTCGAACTCACAACCTCCCGATTAGGAGGCCGACGTCTTACCACCACGCCCGTCGCAGCATTCACCTATTACATATAGGAGCGTTTCTAAGAGTATTGAATGGAAGAACACCTTACCTTTGGCATACCTGTGGTACCAGAGGTGTAGAGCAGGTAGATGGGATCAGTGGCACTAACAGGTACGCAGTCCACAAGTGAGGAACCAGCCATCTCCTCCTCCCAGCAGAAATCTCGCCCCGCTTTCAAGGGGGCTGGATCGAACTGAAATAAAAATTATTCGTTAAAAATTGATACTGATGATTTTCTGATTAGATTTAGCTCCCTTTACTGACAGAAAAAAGTGAGGCAAGAAAATCTTACCGCTTGGTACCAATGGAGACTTGAGAGTTGGATGACACTTGTCTAAACTAGTGCAGTGTCTAACCAGTTACACTGTTCACAACTTTTTACACAAAATGTTGTACATTTTTTTATGTCACACGCTTTCCTTATTTGCCACTACTAAAGCAAACGTGTGCAAGATTGTATGTTACACGCTTTGGAGCATGTGCAAGAACGGATTCAAACTCAAAATCGTCCCTCCAAAAGCCCCAAAATACACACACGACTTTTATTTCTCCTGCTGTTATCGTTTCTTCACTTTACACATTTTTCAACGCTGAGAATACTGAGAACGGCATCCCAGACGACAGAAGTTTCCATACGCGAATTTAGCTGCCCTTGGAAAGCGGCTCGCTCAGGAGGCCTGTTAGTCTGAAACTAGAAGGACAGAGTTCTGAACATAGATGACAAAGACCCCGAAAAGAACAAACATTTCGCGGATGCAGACACAGAAAGACGTCATGAAGAATGCGATGCTTCAAAAGATACAGACTGTGACGATGACTGTGACGTCATTCACATATACCGAGACGTCATTCATAGTTGTTCGTTCACTTCCGTCAAAAAGTAGATCTCTCCACAATGGCTGCTCCTGTGTTTAGGTTTGTCAAGCTTGAGTACGCAAAACGTGTTTGTTCTCTCCTCTGTTGAAGCTGTGAGACATAAATGCTATTCCGACTTGGTCGTGTGACAGAGTTTTCTTCCACACTCGATTAGCTGATGTCTAACTCAGCCTGACGGCTTCGTTAGACAATCAACGTAATCTCGTGTGGAAGAAAACGTCTGTCACACGACCAAGTCTGAATAGCAGGTACTGTACTAGTGTAGTCAAAAACTAAAGATGATGTGAAATAAGCACATTCACTGTTTCAAGCTCTTTAGAATAGAACCAAGTACAGCAACAACAACAACAACAACAAAAAATGTCAAGCTTCAATCAAAGATAAGAACATGTAATTTAATCGTGTTTTGATTTCTGCCTTATAAAACCTCATCTTTTAACAAAATACAAAATAAAAGAAACGTCCATTCCTCTGATCAAACTCAAAGTTGAATCATTTAAACCAAATTCATTACTGATCATCCACACAATGCATATTCCAGTACTCCTAACATACTCACATGTGGTCTGTTGAAAATGATGCAACTGGAGGGCTTGAATTCGCTGAGGTCAATGGCGCCATCTAGCATGGGCTTGTAGGGTACCACCCGAGTCGGTTCCACCCCACAGTTGGCGCTGATCACAACCTTTGGCTGAAACAAGGCACCGAGCCTGCCTCACTGCATAATCACCTGTGTAGCTTCATTGCAAAACCGGCGGAGATTTTCAAAGCGCTAAATAACAATTACTGAAGGAGGGCAAAGTCACTGTTTCAATAAAGAAATCCAGTCGAGGAAAAAGTGCAGTGTGTTATAAACTGAGTTTAAAAGATGGTTTTCATTTGGTTAATGGAAAACTTTCTTTATTCAGTAGAAACAGGCATCCATAGCTCGATCTATTCAACATTTTTAATCTTGAATGTGCTGACGACTTGTCCATAACTAAATGAATCTTATAGAAGAAGTTCTGCACATAGCTCTGCATTATCTCACGAGAAGCTTAAATAGCCACACACTTATAATAATAATAATAATAATAATACGAATATTTATAACGCGCACATATCTCACCAACAGGCGACTCAAGGCGCACATACACTCGTTCACACACACGGAGACTTAAAGTCACTAGCACACACACACACCATCAAACATTAAAATATATTATCTGAATTTCAAAGATGACATTGTCATAAAAAGCTAGTTCCAGGCCTTGAATTTCAGGGACCCGTCTCTATCCAGTGATGTACATTTTTCTAGCAGCCTTCAGGACAATTGTCCTGAAGACTGAAAATCAATAGGACACAGTGTCCTGAGATTGCAATTTCAATAGGACAAAAACACGACTCGTAAAACCGCATTTAAAAAGATTTTTCAGTTTAAATTCTTCCACCTTCCGCGACTGTCACCATAACTCTCCACTTCAGTCGACGAGTTCGTTCTCGGTTGACGTTGTTGTTGGTTCAGCTGAAGCCACAGTGGCTGGCGAACGCAGCATGGACATCAATGTCTGCTGATTTTTTTTATCTGCTTTGAGCTTTTTTTTCGGACCCATGTCGTTTCTCTTTCATTTTATTTTCGTTTGAACGCACAACGGTTTTTCCGGATATTATGACGAAAAGTAATGCCTTGCGCATGTGCGAACATGCACGGGTGGTTCCCATTGGTTTAAACGATTTATTGCTGAGCCAATGAATGCACTCGAGGCACCATATGGGTTCGGTTTTCTTTTTTTCTTCTTGATCCAATTAGAGGATAAATTAATTCAAAGAATCAGATCCCATTTGGTGCCTCGTTCACTCAACAAACTGGTCACACGCAGTGCATACTTTCGCTTGGCAAAACCGAAACAAGCTTTCCTCTTGAAAATTGAACAGTCCGCATGTCCGCTTCATTGTCAAAAACGATCGGACCCTTGACCACTTCTTCTGTAGGTTAATCGGACCTGTGTCCTGCTGGGGTTAAAGCTATAGGTCCTGGGGAAATTGGATCGGTCAGAGACCGGAGACCGACTAAAATGTACATCACTGCTATCAAATGTTCTACAGTGGAACCCCCCTTTTAAGACCTCCAACAAATCTGAGAACATCAGGTCTCTTCTTCTTCTTCTTCTGCGTTCGTGGGCTGAAACTCCCACGTACACTCGTGTTTTCTGCACGAGTGGAATTTTACGTGTATGACCGTTTTTTACCCCGCCATTTAGGCAGCCATACGCCGTTTTCGGAGGAAGCATGCTGGGTATTTTCGTGTTTCTATAACCCACCGAACTCTGACATGGATTACAGGATCTTTTTCGTGCGCACTTGGTCTTGTGCTTGCGTGTACACACGGGGGGTGTTCGGACACCGAGGAGAGTCTGCACACAAAGTTGACTCTGAGAAATAAATCTCTCGACGAACGTGGGGACGAACTCACGCTGACAGCGGCCAACCCCGCCCAAATCAGGTCTGAAAAAGGAGGGAGTCTTAAAAGAAAGGGAAATTTACACAGGTTATGAACAGATAATCTGAGTCAACATGCAGGGCCTTAAAATGGTGGCGTCTTCTTCTTCTTCTTCGTTCATGGGCTGAAACTCCCACGTTCACTCATGCTTTTGCACGAGTGGGTTTTTATGTGTATTACCGCTTTTACCCGGCCATTCAGGCAGCCATACGCCGCTTTCGGGGGGGGGGGGGGGGGGGGGAGTCGGTGGGGTCTAAAATTGGGGGGTCTTGTCTAATAATAGGGGGGTTCCATCATATCACCACCAAGAGCTACCTCTGCATGGTTGACCCTGGTGGCCAGCTCCTTGGAAGCAAAGCCCCCGAAGACCAGGGAGTGTATGGCGCCCAGCCTGGCACAGGCCAGCATGGCTATCACGGCCTCTGGAATCATGGGCATGTAGATCAGCACTCTGTCCCCCTTCTGCACGCCATGCTTGCGTAGCACTCCTGCCAGTAGGCTCACCTGTGGGAGGGAAATATTGAGAGAAATTTTATTTTAGCAAATAAATGTATTTTCACTTTCTGTTTAATTTCCTCGATTCTGTGTTGAGGAGTTTGCTTCTTATGAACTGTTGTAAACTTTTTAATACATTGGGTTTTTCTTCTTCTCTATACTGTGTATGTGTGTGTGACTCAGACTCTGTGTGTGTGTGTGTGTGTGTGTGTGTGTGTGTGTGTGTGTGTGTGTGTGTGTGTGTGTGTGTGTGCGTGCGTGCGTGTGTCTTATGTGTATGTGACTTTGAGCATATGTATGTGTGCATGTGTGTGTGTGTATGTGTGTGTGATATCATTGAGAAAGACAAAGTGGGGCTGCGATGAATCCGTTAGTTTGCCTTATTCTTTGCAGGAAAATGAATTTCACTTCTCATGTAACTCAAAATACCAGAATTATCTTAATTACATTCATTTCATCCAAATAGTATACCTTTTCTTGCAGTTGTTTATAAGTGATGTGTGCAACAGAGGCAGTAACAGGACTGTCATGGATGATTGCTGCCTGGTCACCGCGACCTGACTTGACGTGACGGTCCACTGCATTGTAACATGTGTTCAGCTCACCACCGACAAACCTGCAATGTAAAAAGTATTGAAAAAAGTCTTTCATGCATATTTTGCAAAACAGAAAGTGTTGTTAGAAGAAAAAAAATGTTTCAAGCCATCATGGATATAATGGCCTCTGGAATTATATGCAGGCAGATGAGAATAAGATTTTTTTTCGTAACTTAATTTAAGAACTCATTTAA
Source organism: Littorina saxatilis (assembly GCF_037325665.1). Lineage (NCBI taxonomy): Eukaryota > Metazoa > Mollusca > Gastropoda > Littorinimorpha > Littorinidae > Littorina > Littorina saxatilis. The sequence goes on from NC_090251.1 coordinate 30,099,964, forward strand.
CTAAGTTTTGCAAAAAATTCATCGATCTTCATCACGCAAGTTTCCCTTGAGGTCACATGAACTTGGTGAACACACATGCTCAGCGATCACTATTGCCAGTGACTTTCGGCTCCAATGTTCAGATTTTTCAAAGAAAAGGGCATCATATGAAGCCGACACTACATAATATATATATATATACACACATCGGAGTCAGTTCATCTGAGTTTTTGTTAGACTCATTCTGGGGATCAACTCTTCCAGAACGCTTGAAAATCCCTGCAAAGTTAATAGCAGTGTATTTCCACACATCATATACTCAGCAGAATTTAAGGGGTCAATACATCTAAGTGCATTTCCTGCAGGTGGACTTCTTGGTCACAGGGAATGTGCTGGGAGGAGATCCTTGTGAAAAAGAGATCACACTCAAGTTGTGTGCCCCCCCCCCCTCCCCACCCTGAGCCCCAGCCCACCTCCCACCCCTCCCACCCTAGGTAATCAATTCGGATCTACTCAATTGAATGATCACATGCAGAAGTAATGTTGGCTATGGCATAAATCACCCCTAAGCTGTTCTGCATTGCCAGGCATTGAGTGCAGAAATAGGTGACAACCATGCACTATCAAACTTTAACCAGGTCATGAACTGCAGGTCATAAACTGTATACATGTATGCATGCATGTCAATTGATTGGCAGATTGCCCAACATTCTCAATTCAGAACCTCAGACATAAAAAACGGCTGACATTCAATGATTTTTTCCCAGTATACTTCTTTCCTGATTTATGCTGCCTACAGACCATCGTGTGAAGGGAGGATTTGAATTGTCCAACACTTGGTCCCATTTTTTGTGCCACACCAACTTCTCCGCTGCTTCTGCCCAAAAGTCGTCTGGCTGCTCAATTGATCGTCTAAAAACTTCTTCATAACGATTACGACATGCAGGTGTGGAACTTAGTGCACGACACTGAAAACAGTTCTGATCTTGCGACAGCCACAAAAGGCGTGTTTTCTGAGCATGACAAGAACGTTTAAATGCTTGAAAACCACCCCTCCAGCGCAGAGCTCGAATGTAACCAGCCATGTTTAGGGTCTGTTGCAACCCATCTCGTCATCGGCGCTTTTCCGGAAATGACCTGCGCTTTGTTGGAATTCCAACAATGGCCGCCATTGTAGGAATTCCAACTTTGCGCTACGCGATTCTAGAAATGTACCGCGCGCATAGTGAGAATTCTGCTCTTTCTTAGAATGCGATGTAAAATGATACAAGTCATGATGGCCTATGGTGATCCTTGTGTTTTAAAGTGATCAATGCTTAGTCTTGAAAAAGCAGATGCATTGTATAACGCACCAAACCAACCGAATTACAAAAAGCAAAACACTTTTGATAACTTCGGCTGGCTGTAACAACACAGTTCAACGACCCATCCCACTCGACCAAAACGCACCAATTTTACGTAATTTTTAACGTTTCAGATCTTACATTTTACAACAACAAAAACACAACAAGAGTGTTCTGATACTAACTTTTCACTGGTAACTATCGATTGTAATAATTTTTTTACTACTCAGTCTTAACTGATTGTATATTAAACCAGAGATCTGTAAACTCACACAGTCTCTCTGGGCTGCAGAGACAGCATATTACGTCCCTTTACTGAGTAGGCTCTTGTCACTGCAGTGGTAATCTAGGCTCTTGAAACGTAATTTGCAAGTCAGTCTGTGCGCTATATTGATGTGATTGATTGTTGCAAAATGTTGATTCAAATTAAAGATGATTTCAGCCTGTTGTAACAAACTAACACTCTACTCTGAGAAAAAAAATCATTGTGTTCAAAATAGATCGAGACAGCAGCAACTAGCTAGCTGCATGCGCTGAGCATAGACCTAATATAGGTCCCTGCGCTGAGTGAGTGTCGGCTGAGAGAATTGTTACACAGTGTACCCCCACACCCCCAATTCAAGACTTCCCCTGTATAAGACCTTGCTTTTTCATATACCTTATTCATGACATGTGAAAAGGGTATACTTTTTTGTGCCAGTCGAAGGGTTGCCATTTCTAGAACGAGGCAGCTCGTTTCCGGAAATGCGGCGCTTTGTTGGAAATCAAATGAGGTTTCGGGAAATCCCGATTATTCCAACTCTGCCCCGGATTCTTACTTTGCGCCCAACAGGGTCAACACAGAATTTGTGTTAGGAGTGACATCCCTTGTTTGCTCTACTATAGCAGACGATGTTTTGAAGATATGAAGTTTTCTGTCGAGTTTAACAGGTGAAAATCGTGAATATATATATATACTCACGAGGAAGTCAGATAGACACGCTTTCGATATAAACTATTGATAAGACTCATTCATTAAATGAAGTTAAAAAATGTATCGTTTAAAAAAAGGTTGCTTAACTTTGGGGCTTTAGTATAATTATTGTCTGCAGAAATGTGATCGCTCATGGTTTTCGTCTTGTTTTTGTTTGTTTTTTGTTTGTTTGCTTGCTTGCTTGCTTGCTTTCGAGGCATAATTGTGTGCTTATTGATGAAACCGACATAAGCATACTGTCAGCACACAAAAACACTGAAGTAAATTTAAAGTTTCATTTAAAAAAAATTCTTTTGTAGTCTTTTTCTTAAGAAATGGTTGCATTTTAAAAAAAAAACATGTTTAAACAGTTGTTTACTTTTTGTGTTAGTTCATGTAAAGAAAAAAATGGGTCTTACAGCAGATTGTTTGAGGACAACAGTAGTTATGCTTACAACAGTATGTTATGTTGATGCTTGTGTTTTTTTGTTTCTTTGTTTTTGCATGCTTGTTTTTTTGGTTGTAGTTGTTGTCGTTGTTCTGTTGTAGGTTGTCTTCTTTTTTCACTTTCTTGTTACTTGTTTGTTATATGGCATATATGTTCACATTTTCTGTATGAATAATATCATGATTGATTATGAGCAAAACTGCTGGACGGCGAGAAGTCAAAACTAGATGGGAAGCTACTCGTGCAATCTTATTTTCAACTCGTCTTTACAGACTTGTCTTTTCTAGTGCAACACAACTCCCCGGAAATGTTGGAAATGCAGAGGGCAACGCACTGATGGGAACGATTCAACATGGCGACTACGTAGAGGAAGAGCGCGATTAGGAGTACTTTACGGGGAAATTTTGTGATGTCTCGCTTGGCGGACTACTTCGTTGTGGTGGGATACGACCATGAGAAAAAGCGTGAGTAATTTTATCCATTTTCACCGCATGCCTGTTTGTCATTTTGTCCGATTAGTCACTTATGATGCGGCCGACGCCTCTTCCACTTGTTTCAGTTGCTCTCTGCATCGGCTCTTCGATGATCTGACAGGTCGTTTGCTATGCAGCCAGCAGATTCGCGATCGAATATTCCGACCTGGGGTTTGCTTCGCGACGATCTGATTTCGTTGGGAGCTGGGACAATTGTTTTGTGGCAGCGGGAACATTTTGTGTGTGTTTTGCATAGCATGATCGCATTCAGAAGCGATTCCTTCCCCTCGACTACCCTGCTCGGTCGCTTCAGCGCAGACGAGCGTTTCAGTGGATCCTAATTTTATCGGCCCAGCTGTGCGTCGGTTTCCAAGGTTGCAGCAGAGACGATAGCGCTCTTAGTTTCTTCTGACTTTCTTGTACTTCCAATGGTTTCTTGTCATTCATTAGGCGACTTAAAATAAGAGTAGGAAGCTTGAAGTTGAAACTAAGAGTAAGAGTAAAACTAAAAGCACGCTGACTCTTTTCAGTTCCCTAATATCTATGTTAACAGCAAAAGTAACTTTTTATTTAAGTCATACTATATGTCATCGGTTATGTGACGCATGTAGATATATATATATCAGACTTTGGTGCAGTTTTGTTTGAGTCTCTGACATCAGCAATTACATCATCATAGTTTATGATGTTGAAATGGAAATTAAGGGGTGAATAATTATATACTGAATACTGTGAGTAGTGTGACTCGTGTGATTGTGAGAAGTATGCCATGATTTTACAAACGTTACAGCGAAAGTCAGTATTGTTGATATTGGACGTTTGCTCAAAGTCTAATAGTACCAGGTTTATTAGGAGTTTGTCGATCTTTGCTCCATACACTTTGTCTACTTTTGATTATAACCAGCTGTTTTTATGGCATTGCAGTTGCCATTTTCTAATTCCATAGACATGCTCAGGATACATTTTAATGCAACATAACGGAGAAGGACAGTTGAGTGTTAACATTATAACAAAGCACCCTGGAGCAGAGTTTTTACAATCTTTACAAGTCTATGCCACTTTCCTTTGCCAATCAACTTGTTTCCATTGCAATGTGTGGTGCTTGCCAGTGAATGTCGTGTTTTGAACTCAAGTTGGTGATTGAGTGTCTGTGTTTGAGCTGTATAGCAGGAGTTCTACTACAACTAGCGATTGTTAGTCTCACTATTGGCAAAGTGGTGGAAAACTGCATAATATAATTACAATGATACCTTTATATAATACGAGAATTTATAACGCGCACATATCTCACCACAAGGCGACTCAAGGCGCACTCATACACATTCTTTCGCATTAACAACTCATGCACACTATATATATATATGCACTTATATTACATGTCCTTTCTTATGTGTCTGTGTACTGCCCTATCGGTGTTGTGTGTACAGGCATGTTGATGCGTGTGTGTGTGATCTGTTTGTGTGTGTCTGTGCCTTTGGAAAAAAGAGGTGTCTAGTATAATCTATTAATTTATGTAGTTGAAGATACACATAAACTGATAAAGCTGGCATGACTCAGCCTGCAGGTCAAAGTCCTCTGCAGTTGATGCATACAATAGTGCATGTGCACACACACACTCACACTAGTGCAGCATGATGCACATGTAAGGCCCCCCCCAAAAAATAGTCTGTTTACGGTAACCCGACCGACCCTATTTTTTTCGCGCGACCCTAGACTTTTTTTGGCATTTGGGGGAGAAAAAAAAATCAAATAACGTAAAAATATGGTTTTTTTGAGGGAAAAAAAAAATCCCGACCTACCGACCCTATTTTTTGGGCCTATGTTACCGTAAACAGACCTCTTTTTTTTTTGGCCTAATGATGTATGCATTTTGTATGATCTAGTGAAACCGAGACTCGTCTCACCTGACATAACTCGTTCCTGTATTATTCAAGGGCAGGTTGAGGTCTAGGTAACTCTGTAGGACACAGCTGTCATGGGGGCGACAGACTGTCACTGGAGGACACTTGAGACACTCGTCTGTCATTCCCTCTTATCTCCCCCTCTCTTCATTCACCATGAATGACACACTGTGTGCATGCTGTATGCATTCATTTTTCCAAAGACCCAGTCGGCTAGAGTTTCATGTGCATTTCCTCTCAATGCAGATTCAATCAAAGTCTTTTGCATCAACATTTTGATGTTACTGTGTGAAACTGAAAACAGCTTCAAATACAGCTTTTTTGTTTTTTCGTGCACATCGCTTCCTCGTTTGAGATGTAATTTCACCTACTCAACTGAAGTCAAGACCTTTAGGCAGAAAATAGTTTCTTTCTCCTCATAATGGCCTATTTGTAGTTTTCCTTGACAGGATGAAACTCACTCAGTAATTGAATTAAATTTAGACAAGATGTTTTTGAGTGTTTGTCAGTTTGCAGAGTAGTGGTGGGCTTTGGCTTGTTGTAAGAGTGTTTTCTTCTTTTATTCCTTTTGTTGAATAATTAAACATCTATTGATCTAATCGGTAAAAGAAAAGATGACTGTGCTATCTTCTGGTGATCTCAACCATATAGTAGTGATATCAAACATCAGAAATTGTGAAAGAAACAATTGAAAGTCAGCAGAGACTTTCTTCCGAGATTTGTTAAAATCTCTTAGTCTTAGCAGAGAAAGAGAGAGAAATAAGTATCCCTTCACAGACAGCCTATTGGGAGCATCAGTTCGACACTATTGTGTCTCATCAGTGGTCAGGTGGTACTGATGGCGAGAGTTGTCAACCCATGGTATCCAACTAAGAAGCAAACCATAAATACAATCCAAGGGGGGATTTTATTCTTTCCTTGTATTTCTGATTCTCAGTGTTTGTGTTTGTGTGTGTGTGTGTGTGTGTGTGTGCATGTGTGTAAGTCTGTTAGTGTTAGCCACTTAGTGTTTAAAATACTTAAAATACTGTTAATGTGTTTCAATGCATGTACATGCATGCCATGGTACCAGTGTGGATGTGTGCATGCACAACTTGCTGATACTGCTTGTGTGTGTGTGTGTTGGCAGGGGAGGGTAACATTATCTACAGGTCGCTACCCTGCATCTATACAAAGAAACTGAGAAAAATATCATACAATATAATAAATTGGAACAACAACTCTTTTATGAGAAAAGGCCACACCTGTGTCTCTCAGTCCTAAAATGGTTGACAACTACTGAACTAGTAGCAGTAGTGCACACAGTTGATACATTGTGTGTCTGCACACTATGCTTAATAGTAGACCTCAGTCAAATAAAAAAACAGCCCTTGGCACAGCTGTCTGTATAAAGATTGATTTGTGTAGATTGGAAAACGTGCATTCATGTACAGCAGACAACTCCATTTTACTTCTCAGTCATATGATTCACGCTTTTGAAATACAAATGTTTTTTTAATAGAGAGGCCATGTGCTTTTCATCATGGCAGATGGAGTGACTAGTGTCCGGCTATTCAGAATCATTGAGTGTGTGAAGAATAACTGTTGAATCCTCTTTTGTAAACACACACACACACACACACACACACACACCCTGCTTGCGGCTGTCAGTGACACATTTCTTGAAAAGACACACTCCACCGCCTTAGTCCATTTTTCAGAAACTCCAGTGGCAGCTACACCCCGCGGGTTAGGGGGAGTCCCATATTGGTTGGGGGGAGTCCCATATTGGTTGGGACGAGAAAGAATTTACCCGATGCTCCCCAGCATGTCGTAAGAGGCGACTAACGGATTCTGTTTCTCCTTCTACCCTTGTTAAGTGTTTCTTGTATAGAATATAGTTAATTTTTGTAAAGATTTTAGTCAAGCAGTATGTAAGAAATGGTAAGTCCTTTGTACTGGAAACTTGCATTCTCCCAGTAAGGTAATTATACATTGTTCTACGTTGCAAGCCCCTGGAGCAAATTTTTTATTAGTGCTTTTGTGAACAAGAAACATTTGACAAGTGGCTCTATCCCATCTTCCCCCTTCCCCCGTCGCGATATAACCTTTGTGGTTGAAAACGATGTTAAACACCAAATAAAGAACTTTCTAGAAAGAAAGTGGCACGCTGCAGAAATAAGACCCAGTCACGGGTTTCTGCTGTGTTGATTTGCATTTGAGACAGAAATTAGAATTGCATGGTACAATTGTTGAGATAGAATTGCATGGTACAATTGTTGGAATTCATTTTGTGTATCAGTCAGACAAAGAATATGCTGTGAGTGTGATCTGATTAAGGCCAGGTACTGCTGTGAGCACTGTGAATTAGTTGTATTTTTTTTTCTTCCTCATTAGTGTACAGTGCAACCCACATTTAACTGTAAGACCTCCCAAAATCTGAAAAAACCAGGTCTTAAAAAGGAGGGAGTCTTATAATGGGGGTACATTTAGAGAGGTTATGAACAGAAAGTCTGAAAACAGGGTCTTAAAAGGGAGGGAGTCTTAAATTGGGGGGGGGGGGGGAGGGGGGTGTCTTAAAAAGGGGGTTCCGCTGTAGTCTTAAAGCAAAGGTTTATTGTTGTTAAGCACTTTTGCAAAAGTTTCAAAAAATACTTCTTTTTTTTACGTATTGAATTTGGTATTGAAACTAAAAGAAAAACACTCATTGTGTGTGACTCATTGACTGAATGAAGCAAATGTTACACAACAGGCTAGCCTTGTTTTGAGATAGAAAAGTAAAACTATTTATAAGTTAATACACAGTGCATGGTTGTAGTGTGAAAGCTTTAAAATGCTTTAGTTGACTTCTTGTTAAAGTGAGATTTTGTTTTCATTTCCACCTTGCAACAATGAAAGATCTCATGTAGCTTTGAGAGATGCATCTCATAGGAATAAGTAGTCAAATGTGTGTGCATGTGGGGGGGGGTGATGGATTGGATTTAAAGAGAGAGAGATAGAGAGAGATACATAAAGTTTAGAGGGAGCATACCTACTGTGTACTGCAAGTGCAAGATGGTTCCTCAGTGAGATGAGGGTGGAGGAGGGATTCTGGGGTTGAATCCCAGAAAACTCCCTTGAACCTGCATCCACAAACGTGAAACTTGAGCCCCATGAAGTCACGGACACATTTAAAGCTAAAGTAGCATACTTTTGATACAATAACAATTTCATAATATTATTTTGTGTAGATAGTTTCTCAATCGATTGTATCTTTTGAGACCACCTGATAGTGATATAAAATCTGGGTGCCTGTGAGTGTGATCAAACAGATCAACAACCAAGAACACTCAAGTAATAGCATTGAAGAAAACTTCTGCCGTGTTTGCTCAATTAGGTCAGATTGTACTTCCTTATCTCTTAGATAAAAACCATTTTGTACAGAGAGTGTGTGTTTAAGTGTGTGTGTGTCGTGTGTGGTGTGTGTGTAAGCGTTTTTAATTAGAACATTTTGTCTGAGCTGTCTGTTTCTGTGTACTGTCATTTGCTGGTGAAACTTCAAAGTTATTGAGTTAGTTACCGTTATTCTGACTGTGTACATGACATGACTAATGCTAAAAGCCTTAATTCTCGGTATGATGTAAATCTTGTGATCAGAGCAGAAATATTAACAGCTGTGCGATCCAAGGATTTATGAGGACAGTGATCTTGAGTCTGGATGTTGGTTGCCTGTGTGACTAATTGGATCTTTGGCATACATCTGTACAGTACTCAGTAGTCACACTCACAGTGTGATGCGGGCAAAGATCTTCCCTGTAGTGTAAATCTCCACCTACAAAGAATAAGAGAAAGTGTTCTTCCTCCTTGGTGTTAGTTGTAAACTTGTTGCAAAAGATTGCTTAGTACAATAGTTGTGTGTTGTGGGCGAGAGTGAAACTAAAGGTAGTAGGCGTATGGTGATAAAACTGAAGCAAACACGTACGTGTAGTGAGATGATAAAATGCAAATGAGAGACGTAAGACGTAAGACATTTTATTGATTAAACACACAAGGTTCATTTCAACGGGGTGTGTGTGTGTGTGTGTGTGTGTGTGGGGGGGGGGGTCAGTAATACATGCGGTGTGTTTGTATTTATGGACAATCAACCGGTTTTATCTCTTTCTCTCTAACATATATACTCACACGAACGCACGCACTCACTCTCTCTCACTCACTCTTAAACCTAAAGACATATCCAGCGCATGAATTAACATACAGTGCTAACATACATTATCGGCTTTCAATCATTCTCTATCGTTCCACAGCACAAACTCTCTCTCTTTCTCTTTCTCCTCTCTCTCTCTCTCTCTCTCTCTCTCTCTCTCTCTCTCTCTCTCTCTCTCTCTCTCTCTCTCTCCCTCCCTCTCTCTCTTTCTAACATACAAACATTTCCAGCGCAAAAAAAATTGTTTAAAGAGCGAATAAAATTCAAATCGCTCCGAGTTCATGATGCTGTCGTGCCAGTCTTGCTGGAAGCAATCAAACAGTCGTTGTCTGAATACTGCTATAAATCGATTCAAATCGCCTACACCTTGTTGCAGCCAGACATCCCCAAAGCCGTACATGCATAACATTTCTTTCAAATAATGAGACCATGTTTTCTTGCCATAACCCTGTAAATGTTTCATCATGTCATATGCTTTCCTTGGGAGTCTTTCGCTTGGCAAATGTAACACTCTCAGCCAATACTTAATACAGCGAACCGACGAAGTGACATAAAGTGGGTAGCGGCCTAAGTCACCATATACCATCTTGTTTGGTGTTTGTCGTCCTACACACAAAAACTTCTTGCATGCAAACAAATGGGCTTTCTCAAGAGCTTCAAACCTTTGGAATCCCCACAGCTCAGATCCATACATTAAGATCGGGAGGACCTGTGCGTCATATATTTTAAAAAATACGCTTCTAGGTATGTTGCCTAGCCTCCACAAACATCTTAGGATTTGACCAGTCCTTATCTTTGCCTTTGAGGCCAGATCGCTGACCATTTGCGTCAATGACAATTTTGTGGTGAAATTTAGCCCCAAGAACTTGTAACTGTTCACAACCTCTATGTCCTCGTTTCCGTACTTCCAGGCTTCATTTGCTGCCAAAAATCCTCCTTTTCTAAAAACGATTACCTTTGTCTTATCCAGGTTGACTGTCATGGAAAACTTATCCGTAAACTGTTTTAACACATCAATCTGTTTCTGTAACCCGGCTGCGCTATAGGATATCAAGAGTACATCGTCGGCAAACAGCAATATGAGAATCTGCATCACGTCAGGTGTTAACTGTATTCCATGTTTACCGTTTTGAAACATTTCAAGTGCCAGTTCATTAATCACTGATCAGGAATGAAAACAATGTTGGTGAAAGCACAGAACCTTGTGGGACTCCACATGGACAACGGAAATGAGAGAGAGAGAGTGTGTGTGTGTGTGTGTGTGTGTGTTGTTGTTGCCCAGGCTTCATTTGCGAAGTCTGCCCCGAGTACTGTATAGCTACTAATGAATTTGAGACGAGAAAGTGGGACGCAGACTCCCACAACAATGCAATACTTGCTACCGGTGCCAATTCTACAGTCCCTACCACCTTTTCTGTTTTTGGAAAGAATGCTTGCAAATGAACTGTCTCGCTAGCCCGACTTGTGGCTGGGGGGTGGGGGTGGGGGTGAGGGAGGCTCTTGATGCTAACGAACAATTCAATTGATTTTGCCTGCCTCTCGTGACTGTGGACACCTCGTGCGAAATGGGGTTGCCAAGAGGCTTGGACTGAGTCGGACCGTTTGGTTTCTAAGATTGTGTTTTAACAAATGCGTCCGGCCATCAAGAATTCGTGACACCTCGTTTGTGTCTTTAATAATTTAGATAGCAAAAACGAAATGCACATTTGCACGAACAGGAATACATGCACGGATCAAGGTGCAGATTCACGCACTCACGCACGCATGCACGCACGCACACACGCGCGCACGCACACACACACACCCACACTCACTCATACTCACGCACGCATGCACACACACACTAGCAATATGATTCTGACTTGAGCAAAACTGTGATCGTGTTTGTGTGTGTGTGTGTGTGTGTGTGTGTGTGTGTGTGTGTGTGTGTGTGTGTGTGTGTGAATGAGGTCGATTGAGGCGAGAAAGGATTTTAACAACTTGAATTCCTTGATGCACTCTGCAATTCACAGAAAAAAAGATAAGATCAGGATTACAGTTGTCAATTAAAAGAACAGAAATAAAAAATGGAAAACATGTTCTTCGAAAAACAATAGAAGAAAATAAGATCCTTTAGGCTGGATTCATCGCAAGGCTTTGTGTTGGACTTCTTATCTTCCTCTGAAAAATCTTCCACGGATAATCCTCGACACGAGTGAATCTCCACGATACCCAGGCCCTCTTTAATGTAGTTTTTCTTCTTTTTCTTTTCTTTATTTGACCTGAATGAGATGGTTGTATTGCGTCACCGCAAGGCGATTTGTTGGGCTTTTCTTTTTATTTCCTGACAAATCTTCCCAGGAGGATCCTCAGCATGAAGCTACATCAATGATCATGCACTAGCCCGTTGAATGCATTTTTTCCTTGAGTCTGGCTTTTGACTTGGAGTCTTCTGTTTACCTAAACATGGCCTGAGTTGCTTCAACTTGAAGGGAGATTTGGGAACGTGGATGTGTGGTACTGGTAATGAAACAGAAAGCTGTCTATGATTATTGATGGCCGTTTGATCAGAAGAGAGAATAAACAGCTGCACACACACACACAGATCTATACAGACACACACATATACACAGAGACACATAAAGACACACACACACACACACACACACACACACACACACACACACACACACACACACACATACACACACACCCGCACACACACACACACACCCGCACCCTGATCCTCCTTACCACTCTCTCCATGAATGTGCATGGCGAAACAATCTTTGCGTTAATTTTGTGACTAATCAATGTGTCTGTCAGTGTCTATTATGGATATTTGATTAGTCTTGCGAGGAAAGGGTTGCCTGACGACTTACCCAAGGTATCTTCGTGGTTTTTGTACACCTTATTTGATTAGTCTTGCGAGTAAAGGATATCTTTATAGATATTTGATTAGTCTTGCGAGTAAAGGATATCTTTATAGATATTTGATTAGTCTTGCGAGGAAAGGGTGCCTGGCGACTTACCCAAGGTTTCTTCGTGTGTTTTTTCTACACCTCAATCAGTGCTCCCACTCCCAGGTGAATTCCAATTTGTTTTCTTTGCTTTACATTTCTAATAAGGGTATTTTGCGATTTTCTGACCTCGGCATAACATGAAATAATAATTCCTTTCTAGATGTACATATTTAAAACCACACTTAGTATAAGCTTAGCTTGTTGTGTGGTAACAAATGCTCATATCGTATTATTATACATGTATGTCACCCTGTATTTTCAGAATACATTTTGTTTAAACCAATAGTCCAAGCAGAGAAAATCGCTCCCAGCTGATGAGCTTTGGTAAATTGGTGGGTGGTTATTTTGACGGAAAAGATTGATTTATCTGAGGGAACAAAACAGCAGCTGCGCTGTTTGCCGTCTCTTGAGCTGTTTCGATCACAGATTCTCTCACCTGTTTCTGTTCATGTGGCTTTCAACAGACGTGCACATCAGAAGATGTTTTCCATGTGGGAAATGACTGTGAGGTGGGTGGTTATTACGTCTGAAAGGAGGGAAGAGTTTGTTTGATAAATGCCCGGGACAAGCAGGTGTGCTCTTTATTACCTTGGATCTTTTTCTCCACTGGGAATTTGCTGCTTGTGTGCTTTATCTGCTTGTGTGCTTTATCTGCCTTGTGCTTTGGACAGGCGGCGCTGTTATAAAATTGGTTGAGATCGACGGAGGGGTGGCGATTTGACAAATTGCCTTGAATAACAACAGGCGAGGGGCACTTCCCGTGCTTGGTTGAAGTGCACTTGTTTAACTCAGGTTATCTTTTACATACATAAAGCGGCAGCTCTTAAAAGACAGCTGCTGACGTTTATGTTAGATTGAAGGATATATATGTGTTGAGTTGCATGTGTGTTATAATATAGCTGTTATGCGGATACCGTGCAGAATTTACAAAATAAACCGGAAGCAAAGAATTTTCTTTATCATGTGCGTGTATTTGAACCACTGCACAGTTTATGAAAATAATGTAGTGTGTAATGTAAAGTTCAACTTTGGTTGAATCAGGTTTCAAATCTGTTAAAAGTTGGGTCATATTAGGTCGAGATCCTGTTACGACTAATAACGTATACTCGCAATTCCTGTGATGAATTAATCATTATTATATTGCGCCCGGAAGCAATCAGATGTAACAGATAAGAGAATGCACAGTTAATTTCAAATGATTGTTTCATAGTGTGTATAAAATCGGAAAGATGATTCGTTACGTGCACATAATACTAAAATAGATATCATACGTCTGGGTGCATAGATTTGTAGCTGTTCGTTCCACCCTTTGCTTTGTTGATCTAGAATAGAAACACTGCAGACTATGCTAGTCTGAGACATGCCGGTGAGCATCTTATCAGAAGCATGCAGGTTGATGTGTGACACACACGGGTTGATATCCAGTGAAATAATTTATATTATGGATTTCAGGGTGGGAAACGTTGAAACAATGAAAGGGGGAAGGTGTAGGGATGACGAGAGGGGGTGGGGGGTATATCAGTTGGAGAAGCTTTTTATGAGTCCTACAACCGCCTCCACTCCCAAAGGGCACACCAAATGGCGTTTTTATTATCTGTTGCAGACTCCAATAGGTTGCTTGATTGCCCCTGATAGTAATATTGACTGCAGCAGACATTCTCTCCTCCCGATGGTTTTGGTTGAGAGATGGGGTGGGTGCTTGGGCTGGGTGGGGGAGGGTGTGAGGTTTGTTTCCAGGGGAATTAGAAGAAAACACTGACGTTGATGATCTCAAAACTGTGGAGTGCACACACGGAGTTTGACAGAATGAGACGCGCGCGAATGGGATTTTTTGTTTTGTTTTAAGCAAATTCTGATATATGAATGGAATTATGATTGAAACAACGTGTCCGGGAACGTACACGTCTAGAAGTTTCAAGTTTGTTTATAACTCATGTGACCAGTTTTGAGGTATGGAAGATCTATATTATATCAACAGTTTTTAGAACGTTAACACACAGCCGCATGCACACACACACACACACACACACACACACACACGCTCTCTCTCTCTCTCTCTCTCTCTCTCTCTCTCTCTCTCTCTCTCTCGCTCTCTCTCTCTCTCTCGCTCGCTCCCTCTCTCTCTCTGTCTCTCTCTCTCTCTCGCTCGCTCTCTCTCTCTCTCGCTCTCGCTCTCTCTCTCGCTCTCACCCTCACAACTGCACACAACTAATAATGCAGAACAATCGTGTCTCTGTGTGATGCAAAGTTGGGTGGTAGTAAGCGATGAAACTGCATCAAGGGTGTGTGTTATGACTGGGATAAGGTACGATCTGTGTGCGAGATAAAACCGTAGGCTTCAGCATTGTCTATCTCGCTTTACCGGCGAATGCCTTGGCAGCACTTTTCAACAGACGATAGAGACAACAGAGGTCTGCATTCCGTGCGTGTTGCGAGGCCGGTGCTGATGTACGTATGTTGTCGTACCGTCTCGAGCCCTCGTCGATTCCGCTCGATACGTCAGCCATGGAAAGGTT